>NC_143033.1:74991128-75291128 GCF_057628025.1 Oncorhynchus mykiss
ATGCCGCAAAACAATTGAGGGAACATTGCCTTGGACTGGAAGTTGCTTAGCCTTAACCCCAAACGATGGCTATTACACATTATGACTGATCTAAATAAAATGCTGGAGGGTTTAATGTTGAGCTATGAAAAGGGAGACCTTGATTTCAACCCTAAACACCCACAGGGACTTGGGATAATGTTTCCCTCATCTCACAAGGAGAGTTAGGGTTAATTATGTTAGAGGAAGTACCCCTTCATTGGTCTCTGGGCAGGGCTTGAGGATGACCTGGGTCTGATTCACTGAGGATGCGTGAGATGAAAGGACATAGGAGGGATAGGAGAGCGGGACCTGGGGGAACCATAAAGCCCAACACTCTGGAACTGACCAACATGAAAATGAGCCACCCAAACTGACCCCGCTGTATCCACAGTCACAGATCATTAAATGAAATAGAAGGGGAGGGACTGAAGAGGAGGACAGGCAGCGCTGAGCCTGTGTCCTTGAAGCCTTTAAAAAAAGGATCTAACATACTTCCCTGCAGAATTATCAAGAGTTGAGACAGAGGAATTTTATGAGAGATTAGTTTTAATGCACGTGCCAAATGGACTGTGACTGGCTGACACTTTATGAAGTGTGAATTCGTCTCACATAATCGCAATGACAAGGGTGTTCCGCGTACAGTCAAACGTAATTTGCAAGGGGCGAACAAAGTGATACTTGAGATAAAACTTCTGACACGTTGGAGGCTTTCATTTTGTTTAAATAATTCAATAGCATGACAATTGCTATAAATATATGGTCCCCCTCCCCACAGTTCTTTTTGGTTCACTCCCTCACATGGTAGGACTCACCCAATAAGTGTTCCCTTGGAGTTGCGAATGAGGCCAAACAGCACCAGCAGGCAGATGAGGATGTTGAAAAGCAGCAGGCCTAAGTAGCCCAGCCACCTGAAGTGGAAAACAACAATAACAACAGTCACAAACAACCACAAACACAACAGAACTATAGACCAACTGACTGAAGAAACCCCAACGCCTGCTGACAAACGCAGCACAGTACAGCAAGAAGGAGAAGTTATCTATGACCACTGTACAAATCACATTGGTACTGCTAAAGAAATCAAAAGGATACAAACATGGGGATTGTGTCAAACATACATAAAACAAGAAGGAGACGTGATTTGAAGTCCACTTCCCCTGCGAGATGCTGAGGGAGGAAGTGTTTGAGATGTCGAGAGGAAGTAGCAGGGAGGGTCGGCTGCTGAATCAGACTGATTAAAGGCCTTTCCACTGTTGACTGCAGTCATCTCTGTTAACGACTTTCACATTCATACAGAGCCAACTGAATATCACTGACTGGCTGGCTGGACGGTCTCACCAGGAGACCAACTATCCAACTGTGAAATGTACTGAGGATATATAAAGTATCTTACACTGCAGGGTTGTTAACACAAGTTACAGGAGGGAGGACTGTGTTGTGTGTTTCATCCAGTGTCTCCTCCCACTAAAATGGTTCATTTGAAGGGTTTCCCCAGAAAAATCTGAGGTCTCTTAGATTTCTTAGCCTTTTCTGAGTATCAACTGAGATGACTCTCTCTCTAAAGGGCCTAGCAGTGGAATTCTGCAGCACGACACCAGCATAAACATCAATCTACGAGGAATGACGTACTGTTCATGTAAACTGCTAATCCTCTAGTGCAGGATTCCTCTCAGAGTGGAAGCTGTGTAGTTCTGTTCACACTCCATTAAACCCATGTTGCTGTGAGCTCCTGTATGTAAATGAGGCAGCAGCAAAAGTAGCTAATAATAAAAACTCCCTAATACCCAACTTGAAATACAAGCAATGTATCATACAACATGACAGGAAAACAAACTCCAACTACATTCACCTACAATAGCCAAACGATGTACTAAAACAAACAGGCCTCGGTTCTGGTAATGGTTTTGGTGAACAATAGAAATTGTATGTCATGAGATGTCATATATTGAGTCTCCCAGTCTGCCCATCTCTCACCTGTACCAGTCGTAGAGCTCGATGTTGACGGCCAGCTCCTCCAGGGAGATGTCTCTGTTTCCCCAGAAGGGGATCTCCACCATCTGCCTCACCAGCTCGTCCAGCTGGCCCTGCAGCTTCTGGATGATAGACAGATAGTCTGTGTGCTTGGCATACTGGCCCTCCAGTTGCCCCAGACTGCCATCCACCGTCTGCTTCAGGGAGCCCGTGCCGTCTGATACCTAGGTAGCAGGCACAGGGAGGGACACCCAAAGTCACAAACAACCCACTCCTAGACAAAATCAATAGTGTTTATTATATCGTATCTATTTGGGGTTAGCAGGGGAATCACTGCTCCTTATAGTGATCAACAGCATGATGACTGTGAATGGTGGACCCAGCCTATTTTATGGCTGTGACAGTAGAGATTTTGCTGGGGTGTCATTGTTTCAATGGGAGTTCTGAGTATTACCAGTTTCTGCACTCCTGCCACCGTGCGGTTGGCGTGGCGCAGGGAGTACGTCAGCCTGTTCACGCCGTCACAGGTCTCGCCGTTCCCATAGAAACCAACAGCAATGCCGGCACTGAAGGAAGACAAAGGGGAGGAGAGGAAGCGGTTAGGAGGAGGAAGAGGGGTTGGCACAGCACGACAGACAGACGTACGGGGTAGGCGTGTGAACCCTGCATCAACTCTGCCAGGGATAGATGCTACTAAACAGGCAGCATTGAGCTCCAGCAGTAAGCCTCCCTATACAGAGTCCATAGCAACCAAGAGGAATGGGTCAGCAATGCCCAGAGCCCCACGCCAGAGCTAACAAAGGCTGCACTGACACAGGACATCAACCCTTGCCCATTCATGGAGGCCAGAGATTATAGGGGGAGCCATCCTGGCTATCACAAAGACCTACTGCCTGCCAGCTAGTGCTAGACCAGTGGTTCCCAAACAGGAGTACCAGGAGCCCTGAGGGTACTTGGCCTATCCACAGGGAGTACTTGAGAAGACTCATGAGACCATAGGCCTACTGGTAAAATGCATATGATGGGGTACTTCAGGGGTACTCCAGGCAGAGAAAAATTCAGATGGTGGTACAGTAACCAAAAAAGGTTGGGAACCACTGCGCTAGAATGGTTCCCAAGTGGAATCAAATGCATTCGAGGTGGCAACATACAACACTGAATTTCTGATGCAAATATCATCTAATTATTTACATAAACATTCTGAATATTAGCTACCTATTAAAAACTGATACCAGTAGGTCTTTAGAAGTCTGAGTTGTCCTTTAGATTAGAATGCGATTGAATTTTGCTCAACAGTGAACCCCAAGAAACTCAGTAGGAACTGAAGACCTGGTGAGAGTGGGACTGTTGCTCAATACAGGTGGGGGGTAATCAATTGAATCAACAATGAGAATGATATCAGCCTTGTCTAAGGAGGAGTTGTCACTACTTTTAACCTCTTTCCCCTTTGGGAAACAAATACCTCACCACCAGGGGTCACTACAGCATCTCTCTCTCTCTGTATTCAATTTGCTTATCGGCATGATGTAAAAATGTACATATTGCCAAAGCTTACTTTGGAGATTTACAATATTGACATAATTAAAATAATAAATATTCTCTCTCTAACTCCCTCCCATTGTGAGCAGTTCAATAGGCGTCACAATCACTGCCTCCCTGCTGACTGAGAGACTGCCGAGCCAGACAGCCAGGCCAAACAATAGCCTGGTGACCATATGGTCACTCTCAGCTGAACACATGCAAACTGGAGGAGCGTTCCATGTGTACAGCAGCTTGTTGAAGGACAGTCCATTTACAGTTCACACACACACACACACACAGCATCAGATGGAGGACAGGCTCCATGCAGAGTCCTTCAGAGCTATAAACTAAAGTAAATAGGCCGATTACATGATGACATCATTATAAGGCAGTTGGAGGAACTGTACAAGCAAGATGGAAGGAGGCCTGAGGGCAGCGTATCAAAGGAGACGTTCTGGTCAAACAGACTGGCTTTTAACATTGTATTGCAGGATTTCAAAGCTTCACTGCTATTATCCTACAGTATGCTTAAAGCAGGTACGTTCAGTTATGGTTCTCAGACAGACGCCATCTAAAGCTATGGTTACATGGTTTCCTGCAGCCGTAGCAGAGTTCCCATCATTCCTGCAAGTCAGTACATCTGCCAGGATGATCTGTATAGGGTGTGGGTCTGGGGTAAGGCCAAACAAATGGTTCCTCTGGCATTGATAAACATCTAGCTTGTTCAACACTAATGGAGCCAAGACCAGGTCATTCCAGTAGTAACCAAAACTTTGAACATTTCAAAAGAGAAGTTTGAGTGTCATGCATGTAAGGCTGCAGCAATAACTAGGCTACATCAACAGAAACTAGGCTTACTCAACATAATGTCTCAGTTGAAGTAGAGAATCTTCAAGGACAGATGAGGAGAATATCTCTGAACAAAGAGTGAAACTGATGCAGCAACAGCAAGTGATATCACATTTTGATGCACCATCAATGACTTATGAAATTGCCATGGCAACCACTTTTGAGCAAAGTTAAAGCAGTACAATATGACAATTACCTCAGGGAGGGGAGAAAGAAGCAGAGTCAATCATTATAGACATAAGACAAGTTAAACTACTTCAGAACAAACCTGGAGAAAGACATTCAATCATCCCCTGCGTAAAATCTATAGACAAAGTGTCGAAAGTGTTCCACAGGGATGCTGGCCCATGTTGATTCCAATGCTTCCCACAGTTGTGTCAAGTTGGCTGGACACAAACCGTTCTTGACACAAACCGGTGGACCTGGCACCAAGTACCATACCCCGTTCAAAGGCACTTAAATCTTTTGTCTTGCCCATTCACCTTCAATGGCACACATACACAATCCACGTCTCAATTGTCCCCATGTTTAAAAATCGTCCTTTAACCTGTTGCCTCCCCTTCGTCTACACTGATTGAAGTGGATTTTATAAGTGACATCAATAAGGGATCATAGCTTTCACCTGGTCAGCCTATGTCATGGAAAGTGCAGGTGTTCTTAATGTTTTGTACCCTCAGTGTATATTGTGAAGACTAAGCTGATCTAGCCCTCCTACACGGTCTAGACATCTTGTGAAAAAAAACAGACTTCAACGAACCACCCTACCAGTAAGATAGATAATATCAAATGTTCACCCCCCCATAAAACCAAGCAGAGAATTTGAAGCTCAGATCTTTCCATTTTTTAAAAAATGTATTTTGTAATTTTTTTTTAAAGCAGGTCTGTTTAGGCTTAACTCTTCATGACTGTGACATAACATCCCCAGTCCTCTTTACACAAGAGCATCTGACGTCAGAGGGGATTAAATCAAATGTCATGTTGACAAGGGAAACACCTCCTGTTAAAATGGGAGCCAGTCCACTCCTCTTCACCCTGCAGCCAATGAGTGGATGGGATTGGCCATTTCCTGAACTGCTGCTAGCTAGGGCAATCTCTTCCTCTCATACTCTGAGGGATGGAAAGGTGAGCTGGAACTATGGGTTTGTGTTCAGGGCAAACAAAGCACATCTCCCTCTGGGGACTGGTAAACTGTGGTGGAAACTTAGAACAGGAAACACAGCCAGAGATTAAATACACAACAACCCCACTAGTTTGTTGGTTTAGTGTTCTCTTCGACCACCCTGATAGTTTAGGAGTTTGTAATGTTTTCTAGACACATCCGGTTTCTGTCGTTCATATTACACCCCTGTGCCGTTTCACAGAAATGTACAGAGCGTTGTTGTTTCTCTCACTGTAAGGTCAGTGATTCAGGACCCACAAAGCAGCAAGACAACGTCTTAAGTGCTTTATGTTTAGGTGTTCGCAAAGAAAACGCCAGAAATGACATATGAGTTCCATCTCCCTGTCATCGACCAGCACAGTGAGTTTACAGCAGGCTGAAGACAAACCAGAAAGATGTTATCGCACACTCAATGTCAAGCCTAAAAACGGATTTACATGAAAGGCAGTTCTGCTTCCTAGGCTCTTGCCTGGGATTTCCATCATCTTTAATTATGCAAGCAGCAACAACTCCTTTGATCTCGACAACCTCAAGTTGCACAGCCAAAACGTAACAAAGTGACAGAAGATGGGCATGTGACTGCGAGGACTCCCTCAAATCATGAGCTTTGTGCAAGACTTCAGTAAAACAAAATTGCAGAGATTCTCTCAAGTTTCATGACAGTTGGACCATAAACTTACACTGCCTGTCATTCACGTGGCATTAAACTGAATTTGATATTCCACATGCGGCATTTTTACTCATTGTTCTAATCCCACTTTCCCCACGCTCTCACCACACACACGACGACGACACACAGGGAGAGAGTAATTGTCATGCAGCCCACATGCTCATCAAGTCTCCATGCTTTTGTGAGCCGCTCTGCAGTGATTTCAGCTGAATCCAACAAGATGGCTCTGAGCTGATTCAACTCATGGGGAGTGAAAACAGGATTCAGCGAAGCCCAGTGTTAAAATGAATGTCACAAAAACAGGAAGATTCCACAATTGAGTCAGCAAAAAGCTCATGCTTGGATTTCACAAGCTCTCCCAAATAAATTAACTCTTTATTCGGGATATGGAAGCGTTTAATGTGTCTCTCTTGGGCGTCTTCCATTCGTAAGACATTACTCAGTTTTCAGTAAGTGTGGGAGTTCTTTGCTCTGCTCTCAGGTTGTTCTTCCCTTTCTCATGACTCCTCTGAGACTGTATGCTTATACAAGTATCTGGCCTAACAGTCAAATCCCAGAGGATTACTTACATAGTATTATTATACATTTTTTATTTATTTATTTAACCTTTATTTAACTAGGCAAATCAGTTAAGAACAAATTCTTATTTACCATGATGGCCTCTCATCTATACATGAGAGAAT
This sequence comes from Oncorhynchus mykiss, assembly GCF_057628025.1. Lineage (NCBI taxonomy): Eukaryota > Metazoa > Chordata > Actinopteri > Salmoniformes > Salmonidae > Oncorhynchus > Oncorhynchus mykiss. The sequence goes on from NC_143033.1 coordinate 74,998,003, forward strand.
AGGCTTTGTTTCCAGACAGATACGGAGTGGAATTTTTTTTTAGGCTGTGTTCTCACACCTCCACAATGCTGAACATAAACTGCACAAAGCAGATGGTTGGATTCTTTAAAAAAGTGTCCATTTATTTGGGTGGATCCATGAAGAGCCGAGGCCTCTTTTTCCATGTGGTCAACAGGTGAACAGGAACACACTGAAAAAGATAATGAGCAGAAGATATCAGCCCTTTTTAATGTCTATCTGTCCGTCCTTCCTTCTCCTGTCACTTGTCATGAGGCCATTTTGCTCTGTGTTTGTGGCTGCTTTCCTATTTCCGCTTTGATCATCTATGTATGAGCTACAGACAGTGACTGTCCACAGTTTGCTGTCTGTGTATGTTACACAGACAGCATATGTTCAACATAGTTTGGATTGACCTGTTAAGCAGTGTCTGACTTGGTATCTTGTAACAAGATTATTATTTGTTGGTTTATCAGATAAAATAACTGAACTTAAGTCTCATGTGTATGCTGTCTGTGTATCTGTCCGTCCCTAGATGAGCAGAACGACTACCATTTCAGCGCCTTGAGACTCCTGGCTGGGCCTCTGTGTTGACAATGATGCCATGACCTGAGAAGTACTAAACAAAGAGAGGAAACAGACTATAAACTGTTTACTTGTTTGGGTGGCCTGGGGGCTGAACCCACAACACAAAGGTCATGTTTTCTAAATTACAGCTGAAGGAGCTGTTTCCTCATCCTCCCAAATCTTTATTGGCAGATTATTAAACACACAACACAAAGTGCATGACAGTTAAGATTCTCTGTTACAAAACCATCCACTACTTTGGTTACTGTTTATCATTAATGGCAGACCGGATTTGTTTTCTCCCCCCCCTAAAAGGCTTCCATGCACACAGACTAGGGATGGGCATTGGAAATATTTTATTTTTTATTTTCTTAAATATCGGATATCTGAAATACATGTGTTTTTTTGTAAAACTGTTTGCTGCTGTAGCAGGGCAGGGGTCAGTGTGTGAGAGACCGCATTCCCCTTCCTTGTCTACAAGTACAACAACTTGTAGACAGAGTGGAACTCAGAGTGGAACTCAGGACTAAGCTTATAACGTATACCCACCTTGAGAGTTATGTCCCGGCCCGCTGTTGGCTTCTCATTTGAAGGGGTGGTGGTGGCATCAAACTATTTGATTGAACACTTTCTTGGGCACTGCTGGGCCATGCACAAGGCAACCTTTCCATCAGAACCATCTACGGATACAGTCCAACGCGGGACACGTGCTGCTATAACAGGCACAGTCATTGGCAGAGTACTAATCTCTCACGCTTCTCCTATGTAATGCCCTACAATGGAACATTAACGGCGAGCTTCAGATTAAAAAACAGTCTAACTTCCGTCGTTTCTATTCCTGTATGCATTGATTAGAAATGTCCCCACTCACCTGCTAGGCTACATATCCAGCCTCTGACTGTAGTGCCGCTTTGATTGGCTCACAATAAACCAAATCCAACTTTATTTGTCACACGCGCCGAATTCAACAAGTGTAGACTTTACCGTGAAATGCTTACTTACAAGCCCTTAACCAACAGTGCAGTTCAAGACGAAGAAAATATTTACCAAGTAGACTAAAATAAAAAGTAACAATAATAATAACAAGGCTGTATACACCGGTACCGAGTCCGTGTGCAGGGGTACAGGCTAGTTGAGGTAATCTGTACATGTAGGCGGGGGCGAAGTGACTATGCATAGGTAACAAACAAATAGCGAGTAGCAGTGTACAAAAGGGGGATCAATGTAAATAGTCCGGTGGCGATTTTATGAATTGATCAGCAGTCTTATGGCTTGGGGTAGAAGCTGTTGAGGAGCCTTTTGGTCCTAGACTTGGCGCTCCGGTACCGCTTGCCGTGCGGTAGCACAGAAAACAGTCTATGACTTGTGTGACTGGGGTCTCTGACAATTTTATGGGCTTTCCTCTGACACCGCCTATTATATAGGTCCTGGGTGGCAGGAAGCTTGGCCCCAGTGATGTACTGGGCCATTCGCACTACCCTCTGTAGTGCCATACAGTCAGATGCCGAGCAGCTTCCATACCAGGCGGTGATGCAACCGCTCAGGATGCTCTCAATGGTGCAGCTGTAGAACCATTTGAGGATCTGGGGACCCATGCCAAATCTTTTCAGTCTCCTGAGGGGGAAAAGGTGTTGTTGTGGCCTCTTCACAACGGTCTTGGTATGTTTGGACCATGATAGTTCGTTGGTGATGTGGACACCAAGCAAACTTAATGATGGTGTTGGAGTTGTGTTTGTACACACGGTCGTGGGTGAACAGGGAATACAGGAGGGGACTAAGTACACACTCCTGAGGGGTCCCAGTGTTAAGGATCAGCGTGGCAGACGTGTTGTGGCCTACTCTTACCACCTGGGTGTGGCCCGTTAGAAAGTCCAGGATCCAGTTGCAGAGGGAGGTGTTTAGTCCCAGAGTCCTTAGCTTAGTGATGAGCTTCGTGGGCACTATGGTGTTGAACGCTGAGCTGTAGTCAATGAACAGCATTTTCACATGTTCCTTTTGTCCAGGTGAGAAAGGGCAGTGTGGAGTGCGATTGAGATTGTCATCTGTGGATCTGTTGGCGTGGTAGGCAAATTGGAGTGGGTCTAGGGTGTCCGGGAGGATGTTGTTGATGTGAGCCATGACTAGCCTTTCAAAGCACTTCATGGCTACAGACGTGAGTGCCATGGGGCGGTAGTCATTTAGGCAGGTTACCTTCGCTTCCTTGCGCAATGGTTGTTTGCTTGAAACATGTAGGTATTACAGACTCAGTCAGGGAGAGGTGAAAAATGTCAGTGACACTTTACCCGCCCATGCTTTGAGTACATGTCCTTGTAATCCGTCTGGCCCAGTGGCTTTGTGAATGTTGACCTGTTTAAAGGTTTTGTTCACATCGCCTACCGATTTACACACGTGAAATGTGTGAAGGCTACCAGTGTGTCTTTTTTAATATTAATGTGTGTCTATTTTATATTAAAAGGTTTGTTGTTTTATTAAATGAAGAATGTCAAATGCCACGGTATTTACTTGTATGTAGTAATGTCACTTCATGGATCATTTTAGTTAATTCAGACAAAGCCTTTTCAATGTTAAAATATGTACACTCGCAAATAATCAAATACTAACGTTCGTTAACCGGGCCCATCCCTAGCAGACCACATGAATTACACAATATTAAGCACAGTGAGTAGTCTTGTTCAATTCATGATATCTTCGCTGCTTTTTATGGGTTGTGCTCCTTCCTAATGGGGAGAGACCCTCTCATAGCCTGTGAAAGGAGGGTAGGGCGAAGAGAGTTTGATGAATCTCTTCTCTCTACAAGCATAGATGCGAGTCGATAAGACTCCCACAGCCGGGAAGAAATATTTTCAGCTGCCTGGGCTTGCAGAGACTTGCATCATGTGGATGGATTCGTTCTCACAGGAGGGGCAGAGCAGGAGAGGCGGGCAGAGAGACTCCAGAAGCTCACTGTTAAGGCAGCGACAGGTGCAGATGGTCAATACTCACTGGGGTTCAGGGAGGACAGATATCCATCATTCAGATTCAACCAGAGATGCAATTACAGTTCAGGGAAAGGTACCACCTGGGTCACAGCGCCTTGAAAACAGAAGGCTGGGAAGTGCCTATCCCACAGACGGATGGAGGGAGACTGAGGTGAGAAGACGAAAAACCTTTCATCAGTCATAAATACTGGGCTGTGCCCCAGACCTCAGACACTATAGAGTGGCCATTCTGGCTAATAGCTTTGTCTTAAGAGATCACTCACAAAGGGGCTGCATAATCGAAAAGGAAGGTTTTTCTAGGAATTCTAGGTACATTATTTTGACAGACAGCAAGCACTGTTCACTTATCTGTCACTGCCACTCAGAACATGACCCTTTGTGAGACCCAGGGATTCCAAAGCTTGTCTGTGTGACTGTGGTGGACTAGCCTGTTGTTATTCCAGACAGCCGTGTAAATTATTGGTTGGGAGGGACTCCAGAAAGAAGGACTCAGAAACAGACAACAGTTTGGTCTGGTTTCCCACTGTACTAGACACAGAGCTACTCTTTGATAGTGAAAGGGTATATCGTCCTTAGCATTTACCCCAATGTGATACTTTGCCATCCCATTGAAGTATACTGTACAAAAATATAAAACGCAACATGCAACATTTCAAAGATTTTGCCGAGTTACAGTTCATAGAAGGAAATCGGTCAAGGGGCAGGGGCCCAGTCATGGGAGCCATGCTCAGCCAATCAGAATGAGTTTTCCCCCACAAAAAGGCTTTATTACAGACATAAATACAGCACAGTACTGACAAATTCTATAAAACGTTGTTAGAGGCGGCGTATGGTAGAGAAATTAACATTCAATTCTCTGGCAACAGCTCTGTTGGACATTCCTGCAGTCAGCATGCCAATTGCACACTCCCTCAACTTGAGACATAGGTGGCATTGTGTTGTGTGACGAAAATGCACATTTTAGAGTGGTCTTATATTGTCTCCAGCACAAGGTGCACCTGTGTAATGACCATGCTGTTTAAATCAGCTTCTTGATATGATATGGCAAAGGAGAAATGCTCACTAACAGGGATGTACACAAATTTATGCACAATATTTGAGAGAAATAATCTGTGTGTATGGAAAATATCTGGGATCTTGCATTTCTTTACACTTTACATGTTACGTTTACATTTTGTCCAGTATAGTATGCCATCTAGTGTGATTAGCTCCGCAAGATTGACACTTTGCAGAATTCTTGGGGTAGCCTAATTCCTGAAAATACACCACAATAATATTGTCATTCAAAGGGTTCTAACGCTAAACCACCAGAGTCCTTGAGTATCCCTCTGCCTACTCTGAGCCAGAGCCCTGCCTGCGCTGAGCCAGCCCCTCTGGGTCTTCTTCTGTGTCCTGAGTTGGCTTCTGAGAGGATGTTGCCATGGAAACTACAGTGGGGGTTCATTTGTCACATGATTTCAGGTTGAATGTGAGAAATCCTTTGTTTTCCTAACTTTTTCATTACTTTCCAATACATTGCTGGAGGACTACCTGCAGAGACGAGGCCTCACGGTTATCACATCTATCCCAGAGAATAGGGGCGTTGGCATGGTGTTTGGTAAGGAACCAACGTTTCCGACAGAGACGCTTAAAACTGTCATGATTCTACGGCAATGCTGACTGCAGTGCAGCGCAGGAACTTGCATATACCAATGATGCAAATTAAAGCCTAAATATGGCTGGCCATTAAACCAGTTGTGGTTCAGCCTAGAGCTGTTCAACAGCTGACTTACCTAGTTAAATAAAAGGTTAAATAAAATAAATAAAAATAACAGCTGAGCATGACCACAAAAAAAGGTTTCTGTGTAACACACTTCACTGTTCATAATCATACAGAAGATTACATTGCACAACAATGCCTCTCCAACTTCCTCATTCCACTTATTCAGTGTTCTGTGGCATCAACTTACTCTAAACAGAATCAATATGTCCTCATCTTCATAATAGAGTCTCTCAGTCAGACAACAACCACTTCAACAGCTTTAACCTCTCTCGCACCAGCTTTAACCTCTCTCGCACCAGCTTTAACCTCTCTCGCACCTGGCCAACAGCCAGTGAAATTGCAGAGCGCTAAAATTCTAAATACACCATTCGTAATATTAAACATTCTCGTAAATACATGTGTCTTGCATCATTTAAAAGCTTAACATCTTATTAATCCAGCCGCTGTGTCAGATTTCAAAAAGGCTTTACGTCGAACGCAAACCATGCGATTATCTGAGGAGAGCACCCATCTAACAAAAGTATTACTAGCATTTTCCAACCAAGCATTAGTATCACAAAAGTCAGAAATAACAATAAAATAAATCACTTACCTTTGAAAATATTCCTCTGGTGGCAATGCCAATTGTCCTAGCTCCACAGTGAATGTTAGTTTTGTTTGATAAAATCCATTATTATAGCCTAACACGAAACATATGTAAACCGCTTGCGTCGTGATTTCCGTCTCATTCAACTTTGGATGAAACATTTTTGGTAAATACACAGACTAAACACACGTTTATCCAGTCATGGTTGGTTTCATTGCAATCCTCTGTTTTTTTAGTAACACAATCACACTTGATGGCTCTTTTTCCAGGACGCATTGACCGAAACAACCCGATTTGAAGACACCAATCAATGACCTCACTGCGCACCAATGGTAGGAGCGGTCTGTCATTGATTGACTGTATTTTGGCCCAATGACCACTGATCATCTTGAAATCTAGCTTGGAAGATAGCCATTGAGCTGAGGTAAACTGCAATATGTAATGGTTATACGTTCGAAGACCAGCCTTTGGCGTAAACTCTGGCATAAAAGAAGTTCATTCGCCATTGCAAATTCTACTTGACGGAGCCACGAGTGTTACGCATAGCAGTACATAGTGAAGTGCATTTTCAGCAATTTTATATAATTTAAATTATGGTGAATAAATCAGGAAAAGCTAAAACAAAGTCTAGATATACAGATGTAACCCAAATTATAGAAGAAATTGATTGAGAACGCGAGACAGAGTTGCTTCAGGAAGATTAATCTTTCAGCGAGGCAAGTTTTGACTCCCAGGCGGAAGACATGTTTCTGTACAGAGAGGATGCCATGCTGGACTGGTAAAATCTTATCATGCTAATGTCGTTGTTTGAAATGAATATAAAATATTATTTATGAGATTTGTTGTTGTTGAGATTCTTATTTTATTTGCAATATATAAAAATATCATCAGTAATGAAATGTGTAAGGTACACATTTGGCTATACATTGTGTGTGTGTGATATTTTTTAAATGTATTTTATATAAACATGGCATGGAACAGCACTTCACCATAGTGATTATGTTCCCTGTACTCTATATAGTACATTGTTTATTTTACGTGTTGATACAGGGCTCATACGTGAAAGTATTCTTACAGATTATTTTTTTTCCCCCCACAGTGGCAGTGATTCTGATTATGCGCCACCAATGTCTAGGTGTCCATCCCCCTCTGAAGCTTGTTCATCCTGCCGGACCCCTGCTGTCACTGGCTCCACACCTACCCTGCCATGTAGAGGTTTGAAGTCAGAGGTGGGGAAGACAGAAACCCGCAGACAGAGGGCCAGAGGGTCGTTGACACACTGTGTTGGAAGATGTGGAACCAATTCCACCAGCTTTTAGATAAAAAAGGCAGCCAGGACCTCAACTAGACATGACTGCAAAGTACAGCCCCCTTCAACTTTCTCACCTCGTCAGTTGTTGATTCCCTGGTGGCGAACACCAATAAGTATGGGGCTAAGAAGCAGGCAGGAAAGAAAGAGGCATTTCCATGTCAGATCTTTTCTGCTTTCTTTCACTGGTCATTTACATGGTGCTGGTGAAGTTGAAAACTGAGGGACTACTGGAAAACGTCAGCTCTCTATCAACTGCCTTTCACCACCACTGTCATGTCCTCTAAAATATTTCTGACTATCTCACGGGCGCTTCACATCAGTGACCCAGAAGTTGATGGGGAGAATGACAAGAAGAGGCACCGCAAGTTTTGATAGGCTCTGCAAAATCAAACCTCTCTACCCCAGCATCGTTGAGGCCTGCAAGACCTATTTTCAGCCTGCCCAGAACCTGTTAATCGATGAGAGGATGGTAGCCTCAAAGGCCAGAATCAGCATCAAACAATACATGCGTAACAAACCAACCAAATGGGGTTACAAACTGTTTGTTTTGGCAGATTGTGTGTGTGCCTACACGTGCAATTTTTTTGTTTATGGGGGGGATAAACAGTTTTGCTACCGGTAATGGACTGAGTTATGATTCCGTTATGGAGTTTTTGGATTTTCAACTGCTGGGGAAGGGCTACAAACTGTTTGTGGACAACTTCTACACAAGCCCTACCCTGTTTACAGAGCTGAGGAAGCGGGAAGTGTGGGCTTGTGGCACCATTCGGACCAACAGAGAGGGCTTTCCAAAAACAAAGGTGAACAAAATGCCTAAGTGGGCTGAGCGGGGTACCATGAGATGGATTCGTGAAGATGGCCTGCTCTTTGTAAAGTGGATGGATCCCAGAGAGGTGGTCATGTGCACAACTATCCACAAGTCCTCCAGTGGTGATCACGTCGTCAGGCGTGTGAAGGACGGTAGCGGGGCATGGACCACAAAAAATGTCCCCATTCCAGCTGCTGTGAAGGACTACAACAAGGGCATGGGAGGTAGGATATGATACTACAATGTTCTCCACAAGACCATGAAATGGTACAAGACATTTTTCTATAATTGCATTGACATTGCTGTGGTGAATTCCTTCATCCTGCAGAAGGAAATGGCCAAGAGCTGTGGACAGCCTCCCATCTCACAGCTAGCCTTCAGGGAGCTGCTCATCCAGGAGCTTGCTAGCTACAGCAAGTCCACTGTAGCACCTTCTGTCCCCTCTACCTCTGTCCCTTCTGCTCCAACCAGTGGTGTTCACCTGACCAGATTAATCTCTGCAGGCATGAATGTGCCTCAGGGCAAAAAGGGCACAGTAGGGAGATGCCGTTGTGCCCTTTATAACAGGAAGTGCCCCATCACCTGCACCACCTGTTCAGTAAGCCTCAGCAGTCTCTTTTTGGTGTAAAGCCATGGGCCATGGCACCAGCAGCACAATATTGTGTAGAGGACTGAGGGTCTTCACAATATTGTAAATAGAACATGTGTAAATAGTTACTCTTGTTATTTTTATATATAAATATATATATATATTTTTTAATATATATTTTTGGGGGGTGAGTGTTAGAATAGCATTTATGTATTTTGTATATCGTTCTTTCCTTCAAAATGAATCACTGTACCAATTCGGCCACTTGGGTACATTTGTGTGGGACACCTGGGTGACTTCATGCTCAATGTCATGTAGCTCGCTCATTTTTGAAGTTTTTTTCTTCTACCAGATCTATTGGTGTTATATTCCCCTACATTCAATTAACATTTCCACAAACTTCAGATTGTTTCCATTCAAATGATACCAAGAATATGCATATCCTTGCCTCTGGGGCTGAGCTACAGGCAGTTAGATTAGGGTATGTCTTCAGGAGGAAATTGAGAACAAGGGATGCAGCCATAACAGGTTAACTTGGGTCAAACGTTTCAGGTAGCCTTCCACAAGCTTCTCACTAGAAGTTGGGTGAATTTTGGCCCATTTCTCCTGACAGAGCTGGTGTAACTGAGTCAGGTTTGTAGGTCTCCTTGCACCACAAGCTTTTTCAGTTCTGCCCAAAAATGTTCTATTGGATTGGGGTCAGGGCTGTGTGATGGCCACTCCAATACCTAGACTTTGTTGTCCTTAAGCCATTTTGCCACAAATTTGGAAGTATGCTTGGGGTCATTGTCCATTTTGAAGATCCATTTGCGACCAAGCTTTAACTTCCTGACTGATGTCTTGAGATGTTGCTTCAATATATCCACATCATTTTCCTGAAGTGCACCAGTCCCTCCTGCAGAAAAGCACCCCCACAACATGATGCTGCCACCCCCTGCTTCATGGTTGGGATGGTGTTCTTCGGCTTGCAAGTTCCCCCTTTTTCCTCCAAACATAACGATGGTCATTATGGCCAAACAGTTGTATTTTTGTTTCATCAGACCAGAAGACATTTCTGGGATTGATTTTCACTTTTCGCACCAAAGTACGTTCATCTCTAGGAGACAGAACGCATCTCCTTCCTGAGCGGTGTGACGGCTGCGTGGTCCCATGGTGTTTATACTGGCATACTATTGTTTGTACAGATTAACGTGGTACCTTCAGGCGTTTGGAAATTGCTCCCAAGGATGAACCCGACTCGTCTACAATTTGAGGTCTTGGCTGTTATCTTTGGATTTTCCCATGATATCAAGCAAAGAGGCACTGAGTTTGAAGGTAGGCCTTGAAATACATCCACAGGTACACCTCCAATTGACTCAAATGATGTCAATTAGCCTATCAGAAGCTTCTAAAGCCATGACATCCTTTTCTGGAATTTTCTAAGCTATTTAAAAAGGCACAGTCAACTTCGTGTATGTAAACTTCTGACCCACTGGAATTGTGATACAGTGAATTATAAGTGAAATAATCTGTCTGTAAACAATTGTTGGAAAAATTATTTGTGTCATGTACAAAGTAGATGTCCTAACCAACTTGCCAAAACTATAGTTTGTTAACAAGAAATTTGTGGAGTGGTTGAAAAATAAGTTAATGACCTAAGTGTGTGTAAACTTCCGACTTCAACTGTAAGTAGTTAGATAACCTAGACTAAGAAAGGAAAGCTAACAGCCTAGATACAAAAAAGTAGCCGTGATTGAGGATTATTTCATTTGAGGCAGACTGCAGAAAATATCTAGTAGAGGGATTTGTGGTGTCAAGCCTTTTAACCCTGTGCACCTCTCATTCTCTGCTTGAGTAGATGCTAGATTGTTTAAAAAATGTGAACACCAGACGGGAAGGGGTTAACACCATGCAGCAAGCGCCCAAGTAGCCTACCCTCCAATTGAGAGCTTCAATGAAGTAAGCAGAAGATTAGTTCTAAAAATACCACCATCTCACCACAATAGTTAGACACTAAACCAGCAGCAGCAGCTTTCAGATGCTACAAGATACCAAACTACATCCCTTCCACTGCAGAGAAATTGTTTGCCTACACAAAAACAGAATAATTTCTCAAAGGGATTAAATTTACAGGTCAAAGTTTAGAAGAATTGTGGGGGTCCTGTCTGTCATCCCCAGACTACAGCATGCAACCCATGGTTTGTGAAGTCCAATGTCAAATGAAGATCTGCTCTTGTATCCTCAGTTCAGAAGGGGGGTGGTATAAACAACAATAAAAGTGGCATCTGACAGTGTGTGTGTCAAATACCTCCTGTGTCCATTATGAGTTCGGAGACAGGTCACAGTTCTGCTCTCCTTAGAGCACAGCCTCCAGCAGAGTAAACTATCCATCAATTCTAGGGGTGTAACGGTTCACCAAACCCACGGTTCGGTACGTGTTGCGGTTTTGGAGTCACGTTTCAGTTTGGTTTCGGTACAGTGGGAAAATTAAATGCTGTTCACAATGTTCAGCATTCACAATGTTCCTGGCATTGTCTGTTGTGACAGAACTGTTATGTTGGGCCTCTCAAGCTTCCACTCTGATGCTGCGTTTCGAACTATGTGAGAGGTGGGAATTTACCTGTTGGAGGGCCATTCAAGTGGATTTTTCCCAGTCCTATATATATATAAAATGTACCCATCCCTCTTGGTTATTAATGCACCATGATAGTTGCTCGAGCACTTTTATGAGGGGCTGAAACCCCCCATTCTCAACCACCGTCAATGGTCGCATGTCTGCAGCTATAAACCGAAGACTGGTAGACTGTTTATTTTTTACAATCGCTCTTGTAATTTCTTTGGCCAGGTCAGAATCAGCTGCCAAAGAATGCTTGAATGCAGAGGGGAGACGATGTTGTTATTATTTCTTAGCGTTTCTGTCTTGTTCCGGTATACTGGGGTGTCAACATGAGGTGTTGGCAGCTGCATAGGCTAATCTCCTTGAACGACATACTGTTAAGCATTTATCCACAACTCTCTGTCCATCGGCGCTGTAATCTACTGGGAAGCCAAAATGTTCCCAAACTGGAGATTTAAACGATGAATGAAGACCCTCCAATTCTGGTTAATCAATCCCACCACTCACCATCATACAAAAATAATTAACTTCTGCACCTCACAAAAGTACAGTTTGATATGCGCCAATTAAAATTAAAATGTTGATAAAAAAATTATGCAAAGGAACTAGCTGTTTTAACGGAATAGCCTGAAATGTACTCAAGAGACACAGGTCTAGTGTTTTTATTTTGGACTGTAAATATCTGTTATGTATTCATTCGGGTTCACAGTATGGACCGAACCGAGGTCCCTGTACCGAACGGTCCGGTACGAATACATGTACCGTTAAACCCCTAATAAATTCCCTCCGGCAGACTAGGCATGAGGTCTTAAAGCCAGTCACGCATGACACCGTGGGTGGTGTTCACTCATCTCAGAGGAAGACTGCTGGCAATGTGTTAGATAACAAAGGTATCAAGGAGGAGATTAAAAAAGGCACAAACTGCTCCATCATGCATGGAACGCGCTTATGTCGGTGCACTACAGGGCCAATCGAGGATGTTAAGGGGTGATGGTGAACATTGCTAATCCTTGCATTGTCGTCTGCAGTCCCAGGCTTTACATGTTGAAATTAGAGATGGCCCACCTCATTACAGCTAGGCCTGTATTTTAGGTAGTGAACCAAGGGTATGTTGAGTGATCAGAGCCGTACGTCTTTCCATGTGGGACTCACCTGCAGACGAGCGTGGCGATGATGACACACCAGGCGGTGCAGCAGCAGTCGGCGTTGGGCTGCTCCTCGCTTTTCTTCCGCCGGCAGCACAGCCAGAAGGAGTAGAACAGCAGGAAGAGGAGGTCCAGGGCCAGGCAGGCTAGAGCCACGCCTCCCAGCAGCAGGATGGACTGAGGGGGAACAAGAGGACGATGAGACGTCATCTCACACACATAATGAATAATAGCAACGGAAAGTTTTGCAGTTATCACTCACACACACACACACACACACACACACACACACACACACACACACACACACCTGCTGGGGAAAGCTTTCAGAGAGACTTTGTAGGATGTATAGATACAGGAGCCAAGCATCCAGGATCCATTTTGTGGTCCTAGAACAATAGTCTAATTTAGACCATTTTTTTTTTTTTACTGCATAGCTGTTGCCCGTTGGAATGATATTGGGGGAAAGGGGATACTTATAGTCAGTTGCACAACAATGCATTCAACCAGAGAGGTGTGAGGGGGGGGGGCTGCCTTAAAAAGACGTCCATGTCATCTGAGACCGGGGAGCAGTTGTTGTTGGGGGTTAACTGCCTTGCTCAAGGGCAGAACGGCAGATTGTCCCACAATGCCGGCTTGGGGCTTCAAACCAGTAACCTTTTGGTTACTGGCCCAACGCTCTAACCGCTAGGCTATCTTGCACATCCAGTCTGCAAGGAATGAGAAGCTATTAAAGCAGATATACACTCTGACCACCCAGAGGAGTCACATGGCAATGAGATGGTCTCTCTGATTATTAGCTATGCCCTTTGGCTCGTCATAGCTCATTTACACCAGATCACAGTTAATTAAGGGTTATCGTCATAACTTTGAGAATAACGTAGAAGGCAGAGGAGAAAAACCTCAAGCCTCATTAAAACCCCCCATCATGAACAAGCACAAACACACCACCATAAGACGCATACTCTGAGAAAGCCTCCTGAAACACATACAAACCATATAATCTTAGTCTCTAACGTCCTCACACATGAATAATCTGTGTTTCCCTGGCCTCATTTGTGAAGTTTCACTCAAAGCCCATTCTCATAATACAGGGGAAGGCCACAATTATTCCAAATCAAGCCCAAATTTCAAACAGGATATACAGAATCATAAAAACAGAAGATACTGTAAAGCAGATTATGCTCCCAATCTGTCTGCTGTACAGTACCTTCAGTCTTATGATTCATCGTAATGGATATATCCTGTATGAAATTTGGGCGTGGCTTGATATCAAATAACTTGATTTGTGTGGGCCCAGTGAACCCCTGTTTCCATGTGAGCACTGGAATCTTTGGACGCTCACAAGCTGCCATCTTTCCCTTTCCAGAACGGGGTGCTGGAGAGAGCATTGTGTTGGCTCAGGCCAGACCAGAGCTTGTGACTTTATAGGAAGTGGGGTAAAGAGAGTCAGGGTTCGTGTGAGGCGACTTACTTCTCCAGCAGAGGGAAAAGAGAAGAATGACTGTCACTCCACTCCAGACAAAGTCTTAAGTGACCAGGGCCCTGGGGTGACTGAGGGGAAGGCCACTGTCGTTTGGGCTTAGCACCGCTCACTCACTCTTTACTGCTGTCAGATGTACATTTGCAGTGATTTGCCCAATGCAATACTGTATATTATTAAAATGCCCAGGTAGCAGTGGTAATTATTTGGCTTCACTACCTCATGGATATCAGGTTGAGAACAAATGTGCATAGGAAATGGTCTTTCGGATTATTGTTCTTCTCCACCTTTTCCTGTTGTAACGCCTTAAATGAGAATGAATCCAGTATTACCGCACCCTCCCTCAACAACAGCTGCTCTGAGCTCCTTTGAGATGAAATGATTTACAAAATGCAAGACAGCCCAGCTCCTTTGGGCAAATGCTAAATAAGGATCTAATTTTAGGCGCCGCCTGGCCTCCAGTCTTCTGTTCATGCGTGCGGACTAGAGGTCGGCCGATTTCTGATTTTTCAACGCCGATACCGATTATTGGAGAACCAAAAAGGCCGATACCGATTAAAATCGGCCAATTTTTTATTTGTAATAATGACAATTACAACAATACTGAATGAACACTTATTTTAACTTAATATAATACATCAATAAAATCAATTTAGCCTCAAGTAAATAATGAAACATTTTCAATTTGGTTTAAATAATGCAAAAACAAAGTGTTGGAGAAGAAAGTAAAAGTGCAATATGTGCTATGTAAGAAAGCTAAAGTTTCAGTTCCTTGCTCAGAACATGAGAACATATGAAAGCTGGTGGTTCCTTTTAACACAAGTCTTCAATATTCCCAGGTAAGAAGTTTTAGGTTGTAGTTATTATAGGAATTATAGGACTATTTCCCTCTATACCGTTTGTATTTCATTAACCTTTGACTATTGGATGTTCTTATAGGCACTTTAGTATTGCCAGTGTAACAGTATAGCTTCCGTCCCTCTCCTCGCTCCTCCCTGGGCTCGAACCAGCAACACAACAGCCACCATCGAAGCAGCGTTACCCATGCAGAGCAAGGGGAACAACTACTAGAAGGCTCAGAGCGAGTGACGTTTGAAACGCTACTAGTGCGCGCTAACTAGCTAGCCATTTCACTTCGGTTACACCAGCCTCATCTCGGGAGTTGATAGGCTTGAAGTCATAAACAGTGCAATGCTTGACGCTCAACGATGAGCTGCTGGCAAAACGCACAAAAGTTCTGTTTGAATGAATGTTCAGTCTCAATAATATGCCATTTATATCCATAAATGTCCAGTTACATTGAATTCATGTTCAGAAAATACTCAAAAAAGTCAGCAGAAAATATAGGTAGCGCGGCACGATAACGTAAATAGACATCATAAACTTTGACTAAATATACATGTTCTACATATAGTTAGAAAGATACACTGCTTCTTAATGCAATCGCTTTGTTACATTTATTTTTAACGTTACAGAAATCGCTCACTATTCAATATTCTGAGACAGCGAAGAAATATTGCTTATATCTGAGCGCTATGTTGGAGTCAACAGAAACACAGATTTCAGCATAAATATTCCCTTACCTTTGATGGTCTTCGTTCAGAATGTACTGGAAGGGTTCATACTTACCCAAAACATCGTTTGGTTTCAAGTCTTGTGTCTTTGTATTAGCTACTGCTAACAATATCAGCTGAAATGCACCCAAAATGTCCTCTGGTCTGGAAAAGTTGCGCATCAAAACTTCAAAATTACATATTATATGTCGACTAAACAGGTTAAACTATGTGCAGAATCAAGCTTTAGGATGTTGTAATCATAGAAAACAATTTTCTATTCAACCGGTCATTGTTAGCTCTCCCCCGGAGTGCTGGAACAAAGGAATGGCTGGGACCAATTCGCGCCCTAACGCACAGGTATTTTCTCGCGGCACTCACTCAATTCACTCCCATAGGGCCAATTCTCACGGGATTTGAACGATTAAACGCTCTACTGAATGAGGACATCTAGTGGAAGACATAGAAAGTGTCCCCAGATCCATAGCTGGTTGGGAAGGGTGGGGGCGATGACGTCAAAGTTGCCCCAACTTTCATGACCACAAAACTAGTTTGGAAGAATGCCTGCCCTGTGAGTTCTGCTATACTTACAGACATAATTCCAACGGTTTTAGAAGCTTTAGAGTGTTTTCTATCCAATAATAATTATTATATGCATATATTAGCAATTTTTGACAGATTTTTTTTCAGTTTACTATGGGCACGCAAAAAAAAAAAAAGATCAACGGAAATCAAATTTATCAACCCATGGAGGTCTGGATTTGGAGTCATACTCAAAATTAAAGTGGAAAACCACACTACAGGCTGATTCAACTTTGA
Organism: Oncorhynchus mykiss; assembly: GCF_057628025.1. Classification (NCBI taxonomy): domain Eukaryota; kingdom Metazoa; phylum Chordata; class Actinopteri; order Salmoniformes; family Salmonidae; genus Oncorhynchus; species Oncorhynchus mykiss. Next base: position 75,014,198 of record NC_143033.1, read on the forward strand.
TGTAATGTCCTTAAAACAAGTCAAAATGAGGCTCAGTACTGTGTGTGGCCTCCACGTGCCTGTATGACCTCCCTACAATGCCTGGGCATGCTCCTGATGAGGTGGCGGATGGTCTCCTGAGGGATCTCCTCCCAGACCTGGACTAAAGCATCCGCCAACTCATGGACAGTCTGTGGTACAACGTGGCGTTGGTGGATGAGACATGATGTCCCAGATGTGCTCAATTGGATTCAGGTCTGGGGAACGGGCGGGCCAGTCCATAGCATCAATGCCTTCCTCTTGCAGGAACTGCTGACACACTCCAGCCACATGAGGTCTAGCATTGTCTTGCATTAGGAGGAACCCAGGGCCAACCGCACCAGCATATGGTCTCACAAGGGGTCTGAGGATCTCATCTCAGTACCTAATGGCAGTCAGGCTACCTCTGGCGAGCACATGGAGGGCTGTGCGGCCCCCCAAAGAAATGCCACCCCACACTATGACTGACCCACCGCCAAACCGGTCATACTGGAGGATGTTGCAGGCAGCAGAACGTTCTCCACAGCGTCTCCAGACTCTGTCATATGTGCTCAGTGTGAACCTGCTTTCATCTGTGAAGAGCACAGGGCGCCAGTGGCGAATTTGCCAATCGTGGTGTTCTCTGGCAAATGCCAAACATCCTGCACGGTGTTGGGCTGTAAGCACAACCCCCACCTGTGGACGCCGGGCCCTCAAACCACCCTCATGGAGTCTGTTTCTGACCGTTTGAGCAGACACATGCACATTTGTGGCCTGCTGGAGGTCATTTTGCAGGGCTCTGGCAGTGCTCCTCCTGCTCCTCCTTGCACAAAGGTGGAGGTAGCGGTCCTGCTGCTGGGTTGTTGCCCTCCTACGACCTCCTCCACATCTCCTGATGTACTGGCCTGTCTCCTGGTAGCGCCTCCATGCTCTGGACACTACGCTGACAGACACAGCAAACCTTCTTGCCTCAGCTCGCATTGATGTCCCATCCTGGATCAGATGCACTACCTGAGCCACTTGTGTGGGCTGTATACTCCGTCTCATGCTACCACTAGAGTGAAAGCACCGCCAGCATTCAAAAGTGACCAAAACATCAGCCAGGAAGCATAGGAACTGAGAAGTGGTCTGTGGTCACCACCTGCAGAACCACTCCTTTATTGGGGGTGTCTTGCTAACTGCCTATAATTTCCACCTGTTGTCTATTCCATTTGCACAACAGCATGTGAAATTCATTGTCAATCAGTGTTGCTTCCTAAGTGGACAGTTTGATTTCACAGAAGTGTGATTGACTTGGAGTTACATTGTGTTGTTTAAGTGTTCCCTTTATTTTTTTGAGCAGTGTATGAGCAAACAGAAACAGCATAACACCTATTATCAAATGCATCTCACGGCCTGATGACATGTTAAGTATTGTCCTAGAGAAACGGGTCTATTGCTGAGTACTGTAGGTCCAGCACCAGTCCCATCCTTCAGCCTGCATGCAGCACATAGGGAGAGGGCAGGCACTTCATATGTAGTTCACACAGGCCTCTCGCTCATGTTTGTATTCCTGTGGGGGAATACAGGTTGGGAGTTCATTGTAATTACACAGATTTCGATCCAGACAGTTTCTCCTCCCCTAGTAGTCGGATATATTAAACAGGAAAATACCGGCACCCTGGTTCTCTAAACAGATGCATTTTTCAATAAGATCAGCCTAACGGGCTGCCCCTGGGCTCTTGGTGAATTGAGGCCTCTCCATTGAAGCGCTTTATTGAGACGGTTTCCCCACCCTGGAGAAACAAAATCTGAACTCAAATTACAGTATCTCACTGAGCTCCATCTCCTGGGCAGCCATCTGTGTTACCTAGTGATATTATACCACTACTTCATGGATACACAGCGCAAACATTTTCAAATACTACATATGCTGAAATGCAAGTTGAGAAAATTCATACCTCGAGTGGTTAAATAAATGGAAAATAGTCATTGTCACTGTCTGACTAAGTGAAGTTCAAAAGGGGCTGGAGAGGAGCCGTACCATCCTGTGAACAGGATGCTGGCATTGTTTCAACCCCTTCTCATCTTCCCAGCTTCTGATCCAAGATGATGGGAATTCAATGCTGACTAATAATGACCTTCAATTTAAAAGTCATTCTCTACCTTTTAGTCATGATTTCTTTCATTTTCACTCCCCATTGTCAAGAAAAGGAAATGGTCCTTGTTTTATGTTGCGATTCAAGTTTCAGGGATGGGAGTTCTGTTTTTCACATACCAAAAAAAGCAAATCGTGGTCCATATGTGTTCAATTAAAGGGCACTTAACCTCTTCATCCTACCCCCTCCTTTTTCGAACATTCTGTTAAAAATCGCGCAACATTTCAGCGTCCTGCTACTCATGCCAGGAATATAGTATATGCATATGATTAGTATGTGTGGATAGAAAACACTCTGAAGTTTCTAAAACTGGTTAAATCACGGCTGCGACTATAACAGAGCGTGTGTTTCATCGAAAAGCGCAAGAAAAACTGGTCACTGAAAAAAGTATCCATGCGCCCCTTTCATGTATTGTTTAAAGGAAACCAAATTTAATATGGACACGGATGCAATTCCTACAGCTTCCACACGATGTCGCCAAAAACGTAATTTTCATTGACAAAAATCCTTTGAGACATTACCAATAGATCCGTCATTCCATCCAGCCTACAACAATCGATTTTGGAAGATTGAAAAATGGACATTGTTTTCTTGAGTAGCTGCTATTGAATACAGATCGCCCAGTGATCAATTTGATCGCTTATTAACGTTTACAAATACCTAAAGTTGGGTTACAAAAGTAGGTTGAAGTGTTTTGTCAAAGAATATAGGCAACTTATATAATTTTTAAAAATGACGTTGCGTGTTGGAAGAGAGCTTTTTTCCTGAAGCAGACAGGCTATACAAATGGATATTTTGGGCATTCATGGACGGATTTAAATCGGGAAAAATACCAATTTGTGATGTTTATGGGACATATAGGAGTGCCAACAAAGAATATCATCAAAGGTAATGAATGTTTTATATTTTATTTCTGCGTTTTTGTGTAGCACCGGCTACGCTAATTATTTTGTTTACGTCGCCTTCAGGCATTTTGGGGTGTTGCATGCTATCAGATAATAGCTTCTCATGCTTTCGCCGAAAAGCATTTTAAAAATCTGACTTGTTGGCTAGATTCACAACGAGTGTAGCTTTAATTCAATACCCTGCATGTGTATTTTAATGAACGTTTGAGTTTTAACGAGTACATTTAGCATTTAGCGTAGCGCATTTGCATTTCCAGGTGCCTACTTGAGACGTCTGCGTCTCAAGTAGAATCACAAAGTTTTAAGTATGGCTTTGAATTAGACACATTGCCAAGAAAGAATAGCAGACCCAAATCCCAAGACAAGGGAAGAGAGAAAATAACACGTGCTGACTCAACTGTCCACTTTGTCCATTACAATCAGGTTTCACTTCCAGGTCAAATTCCCCACATCTAAAATGAACTGCTTGATGAACATATGCAGACGGATGCAGTGACAAACAGCCTGTTTCCTGTAACAACTAGGAGTCTTGTGTCACACCAGGTGAACAAGCTGACATAACAGATTATCACCCTGTTGCCCTTCTCCACTTCCTGTGCATGAAGACACATCATTAGATGACACTACGTAAAGACAAAGTAAATGGATAAATACAATTTCATTTTTGGCTAACACTCCACCACACCAGGTAAATAAAAATTGGTTCTCTCATACATCAATCTCACTGTGCTATTGGCAGTGTGGATGTCAACATACTTGCCCTAACCAAAGTAGCCTACTTTTAAAAAAGGCATTTCTGGCCAAGTATGGCCTAAATCTAAAGAATATATATTTTCCCACTCCTCAGGCTAGCCTGGGCTCTCCTGGTTCTCTGACCCAGGTAGGAGGCTGAAACCATGCTGGCCCTGTCTACTTTCCTCACACCAGTCTGCCCACACCCAAACAAACTGAGCTCCAGTCCCACTCCCGTCCATCAAAATGGCAATAGACTGATAGACTACCTCTCTTCTTCCACCTCGGAAAACCTTGGCTCTGGTCCACAATTTACAAAAGATGCCTCTTGACAACCCCCCTCCATGTTGGCCTTCTGACGCGAAGGATTTTGTCAGACAGCAATCTTCACTCGTTTCTCACTATTGCCAAAACGTTTCTAACTATAAAGCACCAATGAAGAAAGTGGATGACTGTCTTCATCATTAAGACATCATTAGATATCAGAATGAAAGGTGTGATGACTGTATGTATGCCTCAGGACAAATGTTGAATATATGCCTGGTTAGGCCTATAGATCTCCTTTGTGGGCCAAATCAGAGGTTAAGGGGAGAATTGGCGTACTTGGCAACATAGGCCTACTCAAAATTTGTGGACACTTGAGGCGGGGGTAAAACAAATCCTGGCTTTTGTCATACCCTGTCGACAGACTGCCAATTATCTCTCATTTTGAAATCCACTTCAACACTAAAGTCTTAGCACTTGCCGTTAAAAAGAGAAAAATGGGAAAAAGGTCACTGATCAGCGCATCAAGGACAGAGTGGATTTTTCTTCAGTGAGGGTTGAGTGAAACCCTCAAGTAAATGAGCTGAGAATATCCATTAATTCTGACCCTGTGAACAAGTGCCATGCTGCAGAGTGCAGGGGGATGGTTCTCCCCTCCCCAATCTTCAGCTGTGCAGCTCGCTTGCACTGGGCTGCTGCACTCACTCATCTTCTACTACACACTCATTGGCGTAACCTCTAAATCTATGGTAGTGGGACTTGGTGGTGGGCAATAGCGAGGGCAGTTCGTTCATGCAAATGACCTTAGGGTAAATCCATATAAATTCAATCACTTTTTGACAGCATCTCTTTTGATTCAAAACTAAACTTTCCATACCTGTTTGCCCATGGAAGAAGTGGTCAGAAAGTGACTTTTTGGACCTGAAGGCCAACACATCCAGGAGATCGAGGTACTCAAAGTTCTGCATACCCCACCATATCATGAGATCCATGTATTCCTCACTGGAAAATATAAATACTTGAGTTTGATATTGTTTAAAAGCTTACAAAACAAGTTTGTCAAACTTTTCTAAATTCTAGATTTGTCATTTGTTGTTTAATATTTTTTTTTTAACCACCAATGGACCTATCCCTTCACACCACTGCAACACCTTTGACATTTTAAGTGAATTGTAATTTTAACTTCAAATTAGTGCCACAAAGATTGCCGTCGGTCCACCCAATGTGCAATGTCAACTTAAATGATCATGCCTATTGTAGTATCTATACGATTTCCTACGGAGGATATGTACATACATACATACATACATACATACATTAATATATAAATACATACGTTTACATACACTTAGGTCAGAGTCATTAAAACTTGTTTTTCAACCACTTCACAAATTTCTTGTTAACAAACTATAGTTTTGGCAAGTCGGTTAGGACATCTACTTTGTGCATGACACAAGTCATTTTTCCAACAATTGTTTACAGAGATTATTTCACTGTATCACAATTCCAGTAGATCAGAAGTTTACATACACTAAGTTGACTGTGCCTTTAAACAGCTTGGAAAATTCCAGAAAATTATGTTATGTCTTTAGAAGCTTCTGATAGACTAATTGACATCATTTGAGTCATTTGAAGTGGTACCTGTGGATGTATTTCAAGGCCTACCTTCAAACTCAGTGCCTTATTGCTTGACATCATGGGAAAAAAAATCAAAAGAAATCAGCCAAGACCTGAGAATTGTTTTTGTAGACCTCCACAAGTCTGGTTCATCCTTGGGAACAATTTCCAATTTCCGGCATTTGAAAATACTTATTTTCCACCATAATTTGCAAATAAATTCATTAAAAATCCTACAATGTGATTTTCTGGATTTTTTCCCCTCATTTTGTCTGTCATAGTTGAAGTGTACCTATGATGAAAATTACAGGCCTCTCTCATCTTTTTAAGTGGGAGAACTTGCACAATTGGTGGCTGACTAAATACTTTTTTGCCCCACTGTATGTAGTTATCAGATCACTGCTTATCAAAACATTTAGCAATAATGCTTTCACTTATAGACTCAGCAAAAAAAGAAATGTCCCTTTTTCAGGACCCGGTCTTTCAAAGATAATTAAATAACTTCACAGATCTTCATTGAAAGGGTTTAACTTCTTTGGGGTAGGTGGCAGTATTTTCACGTCCGGATGAAAAGCATGCAGAGTAAATGGCCTGCTACAAAGCCATAAAAGCAAGAATATGCATATTATTAGTAGATTTGGATAGAAAACAAGTTTCTAAAACTGTTTTAATGATGTCTGTGAGCATAACAGAACTCATATGACAGGCAAAAACATGAGAAAAAAATCCAACCAGGAAATGGGAAATCTGAGGTTGGTCTATTTTCAACTCAGCTCCTATTGAAGATACAGTGGGATATTGGTATGTTGCACTTCCTAAGGCTTCCACTAGATGTCAACAGTCTTTAGAACCTTGTCTGATGCTTCTACTGTGAAGAGGGGCTGAAGGAGAAGGGAATGAGTAAGATCTGCCATGAGCTGACCATGCTCTGACCATGCGCATTCACATGAGGGAGCTCTGTTCCATTGCACTTCTGAAGACAATGGAATTCTCCGGTTGGAACATGATTTAAGATTTATGTTAAAACGATCCTAAAGATTGATTCAATACATCGTTTGACATGTTTCTACTGACTGTTACGGAAATTTGACATTTCGTCTGCTTTTAGTGAACACGCTTCGTGACTTTGGATTTGTTTACCAAATGCGCTAACAAAAGTAATTATTTGGACATAAATGGACATTACCGAACAAAACAAACATTTCTTGTGGAAGTGGGATTCCTGGGAGTGCATTCCGACGAAGATCAGCAAAGGTAAGTGAAGATTTATGATGCTATTTATGAATTTTGTTGACTGCATAATATGGTGGATATATTTGTGTCTTATTTGGGCTCTGAGCGCAGACTCTTTTTTGCTTTTTCCGTAAAGCTTTTTTGAAATCTGACACAGTGGTTGCATTAAGGAGAAGTGCATCTAAAATTCCATGCATAACAGTTGTATCTTTTAGCAATGTTTAATTTGAGTATTCCTGTAAATTGATGTGGCTCTCTGCAAAATCAAAGGATGTTTTGGAACTTCTGAACGTAAGGGGTAAATGTACTCAGATTTTTGGATATAAATATGAACTTTACCGAACAAAACGTACATGGATATTGTAACATGAAGTCCTATGAGTGTCATCTGATGAAGATCATCAAAGGTTAGTGATTCATTTTTATCTATATTTCTGCATTTTGTGAATCCTCTCTTTGGCTGGAAAAATGGCTGTGTTATTCTGTGAATAGGCACTCACCTAACATAATCGTTTGGTTTGCTTTCGTCGTAAAGCCTTTTTGAAATTGGACACTGTGGCTGGATTTACAACAAGTGTATCTTTAGAATGGCGTAAAATACATGTATGTTTGAGGAATTTTAATTATGGGATTTCTGTCGTTTTGAATTTGGCGCCCTGCAGTTTCACTGGCTGTTGAAGAGGTGGGACGCTACCGTCTCACCTACCCTAGAGAGGTTAAACACTGTTTTCCATGCTTGTTCAATGAACCATAAACAATTAATCAACATGCACCTGTGGAACGGTCGTTAAGATACTAACAGCTTACAGACAGTAGGCAATTAAGGTCACAGTTATGAAAACTTAGGAAACTAAAAAGAGGCCTTTCTGTTGACTCTGGAAAAACAACAAAAGAAAGATGCCCAGGGTTCCTGCTCATCAGTGTGAACGTGCCTTAGGCAGGTAGGAGGAGGTATGAGGACTGCAGAAGTGGCCAGGGCAATAAATTGCAATGCCCGTACTGTGAGACGCCGCTACAGGGAGACAGGACGGACAGCTGATCATCCTCGCAGTGGCAGACCACGTGCAACAACACCTGCACAGGGTCGGTACATCCGAACATCACACCTGCGGAACAGGTACAGGATGGAAACAACTGCCAGAGTTACACAGGGAACGCACAATCCCTCCATCAGTGCTCAGACTGTCTGCAATAGGCTGAGAGAGGCTGGACTGAGGGCTTGTGAGGACCTGCCTTACAACAGGCCTACCAGATATCACCGGCAACAACGTCGCCTATGGGCACAAACCACCTTCGCTGGACCAGACAGTACTGGCAAAAAGTGCTCTTCACTGACGAGTCGCGGTTTTGTCTCACCAGGGGTGATGGTTGGATTCGCGTTTATCGTCAAAGGAATGAGCGTTACACCGAGACCTGTACTCTGGAGCGATATCGATTTGGAGGTGGAGGGTCCGCCATGGTCTGGGGCGGTGTTGTCACAGCATCATCGGACTGAGCTTGTTGTCATTGCAGGCAATCTCAACCTTCATTAACATTCCATTTACATAAAAAAAAATACAGATTATGGTTCTAAATAGTGAAATTCTTCTTTAAGATGAACTTTAAGTCACTCTGGATAAGAGCGTTTGCTAAGTGACTAAAATGTCAAAATTGGGCAGCCAGATGACCTTGGGGATCACAACCTAAGGTCAAAGGTCATATATCAAGCTCTTAATGACCTATTGATGCCGGGCTCTGTCTCCTGAGGAACAGAGTTACAGTGTGACAAGAATGCAGAAAAGAATGCAAATAATGCCTAACAGACTAATCATCAGCGAACACATGGCACATTACAGACATGACTGAGTCGCATTCACACTGACATGGCCCACAGCTTCCTTTGGTTAGGACAGAGTCATCTCAAGAAATTTGAGAAATAACTTCTGTAGGTCGGGGATAGTAAATTCAATTCCATCAGCATGACTTAATCTGGGGTTATCTTGAGACGTGTAGGCTGGATGAAGTGTTGGGTCAGCAGGCCCACGGCCCAGTATTAAGTTTGATAACTGACAGGTTATCTTGGTCCTAGAAGCTGTGAATGAGCAGCTCTGGCAATCTCCCTTTCCCTTCTCCCTGAGCACTCAACAGACAGTCACACACAGTGCCAGGAGACACAGCCCTTTTTTTGAGCCTGTTGTGACAACTGTCGTTGTGATACCCACAGCAGCTGACAGGGAAGGGGAAGCCATCTGTTAATCTCATCCTCCTCCATACACTTTGGAGGCAGACAAGCTCATTTTGGAAATCCCCATTTTAGCTAACTTAAAATGTCCATAGTTTGTTTGCTGTTGCACAGGCCAAAGCCATAACAGCCACACAGTAAATGGGCATTATGCTCCCCCTCACACAAACTAAATTAGGAGAACCAGACCTAGCTGAATAGCTATGATTATGCTGCAATTTATGAAATATGGGATCCCTGTTATAACTCGGTTTAAAGACCACTGTCTTTAATCCACCTCCACCCATCCCTCAAATCCATACATGTCATGTCTTGTCAGAAGGTAACAGTGGCTGTTTCTGCAATGGGAAATCAACCTGACAACAGTTTGAGAAATATAGCCTGCAAAAGTAGTTGTCAGTCACCCCTCCAGTCTCAGTAGGGACTAGGTCTATGTACTGTACCACGCCTAGGGAACCACAGTTAATAAGGAGTCTTGAGTATTCTTGCAAAGGCTCTGCACCAAACAAGTTTAATAGGAATTGTCAATGCACCGGGGTATAACATTGCATTGGTCTGTGCTGATGCCTGCCCCATTTGTTAAACTCCCCAAAATCCTCAATCAATTGCATCATCCCAGAATATTATCATACATCAAACAACAGCAACCCACTGGCAACTCCTTTGTTTACAAAGGTATAATGTTTGACAGACATTTATTGCTTCTGATTCACAAGACACACATACACAGTTCAAGTAAGTGTATGTCATAAAGTTACCTGTTGATATGACGAGTCCTCCGGGCGAAAATCGCTGCTCGTCTGTTCGAATTGAAGGTTGAAATGAGGGAGTCGGTGTAGCAGGTTGACCCACCACGGCGGTGAGTAGTTGACAACCGCTGCCATGGTATGAGGGCTGTGGACGCTTTAGGGAAACTGTGATCGGTGTGGTCAGTCAAAAATGAAATAATGGACTGAGCCCGCGTCATAAAGTTATTGTTAGCAAGCGGCCCAGCAAAAACAAAGAGATTTCTATGTCCTAAAGCAGAACGTCAGACCTAATGCATTGTGGTCCAACGTTAAACTGTACCTGAGATATCGGTTGTCACTTCTTCCCTACGGTACTAACAAACGTGTAGCTAACTATATCCACTGTCATATAACACTACCATGTTCACTTCTGTCATGTGTAATACTAAACTGTGTCAAAAAAATCTGAAGGAGGAATAGGCTACCCAGTCAACTAACGTTAACTTCACGAACACCCCCACGCAGATGACAGTCCATCCACCTTATTGTAGTTGCCTGTCCGTCTGGTTAACTACTGTACAGATGACGTAACGTTATTTTGCTAACGGGATAGCTTCCCAACTCAACATGCAAGTAACCTTAGCTAGCTAGCCGGCTAACTATTGTTGTTGAGCAATTCTACAGAACGCATCCAATCCATTCAAATACTTTCGTAAGAAAAAATGCGTAGCTAAAACATTTGATTTGATTCTCAATAATTCATTCTGGATTATAATTTGACTGTCCTTTCCTCGTTATCAGTCATAGCCAGTTGATTGTTACTCGTGTTCCAATGTATCAAGTTAGCAGCAGGCTAGTTGGCTTGCTAACTAGCTTAGCGAATATATCCGTGCTCCTTCCGTGGTTGCTCCAGTTCCATTTGCGCCCTTTGTCTTTTCTTCAATTTTCCTAAATGCCTTGATTGCGACCAAGTCTTTTACTGTATTGCAAAGTAGTTTAAAGTGGACAATTCCCGTTCATTCACTAAAGATAAACAACAATTCGGTGAACTGTTCAGGGGACTACGACGCTGCAACCTCGACACCATCCGATGCAGATTTGCAGTCCCGCTCGCACCCACAACAACCCCACTCCTCACGCAGCGCCGCTGTCTCGTTGCAAATTATTTGTGTGTAGTGGCCTCTGGTGGCGAGATGGTGAAGCTACACACACCCAGGCATATTTTGAGTAAGAGCGAGTTATCAAGTCGACCTGCTGCGTAAAGGGATAAATGAACAAACTATTGGGCTCTATCCAGGAACTCATTATGACACATACTGTACAATAACAACATTTTTGTAATTATCAATTTAGGGTCCTGCTAATTACTTGACTGTTTTTTTCACTCCTTCGGGATCTATTGGAGGAGACAAATCAGCCTTCAAACTTTTAGACCATCTGAACCCAAAATAGACTTGTAGACCATCTGAACCCAATGTAATTATATACACATTTGTATATCAATATCCAATAAATAGATTTGGTGCACTGGTCCTCAAAGAGATGTTCTTTGATTTATTTGGCTAGAGTTTTTTTCAAATCAAGTTATGGTTAGGCAGAGGTGGAAAAAGTACTCGATTGTCATACTTGAGTAAAGCTACCTTAATATAACATGACTCAAGTAAAAGTGAAAGTAACCCAGTAAAATACTACTTGAGTAAAAGTACAAAATAAAAGTAAATGCTATAGATCAAATTACTTATATTTAGCAAACCAGACGGCACAATTTCCTTTTTATTATTATTTTTTGACAGCCAGGGGCACACTCCAACACTGAGACATAATTTACAAAGGAAGCATTTATGTTTAGTGAGTCCACCAGATCAGAGGCAGTAGGGATGACCAGGGACTTTCTCTTGATAGGTCAAATTCACACACTTTTCTCCTGGACTGCTAAGCATTCAAATTGTAACTAGTACTTTTGGATGCCAGAGAAAATGTATGGAGTAAAAAGTACAACATTTTCTTTAGGAATGTAGTGAAGTAAAAATAGTCAACAGTATAAATAGTATAGTAAAGTACATATATCCCAAAAAACTACTTAACTAGTACTCTAAAGTATTTTTACTTAAGTACTTTACACCACTGCGGTTAGGCTATGTCATAATTGCTCGGTTTCCAAAATTGGACTGAGAATGGGAATGCAATTATATTCTAGGGCAGAGGCATATTTGAGGTGTTTCAAGCCTTTGTGGGGGAGGGCCCATATACAATAACACTTGTTCACCTGCGATTCCTAATATCCAGTTTGCAGTAATCCATATCTTGTCTAGTGCCTACAATAATGTTTGGACATATACAGTACTGCTGCATAAGGTCTGAAATCTGGCAAAAGTCCAAAGTTCACTACAACTTTAAGAAATAGGAAATTATTCGAGGTTTTTTCTTCAGGAAATCACATGGAGGTGCTGTCGTGCTCACATGACAATCTGAACTATGGCAAGCGAGCTCAATGAAGGTAATTTGCTAAATACATGTTATGTTCCACATCTTTATGTTAGATTTAAGAATATGTTTTCGACTTTTTGTAAACGTTCCACGTGGCGACAGGCGAAGTAATGTTCTTTTTTCGGGGGGGGGTATGTTTGTTCATTGAATTCAGACTAAGAGAACGCGGTGTGAACTGTTCAGAGCTAAATAGTGCAGCCTACGATTCGTGATGTAACTATACAACCTGTCAATTTAAGATCAACAGTAATATAGTAGGTTTACTGCGAATTGTAAAATGCAGGCTACTCATCTGAGCATTAGATTACAAGTTTAGCAAGGGTGTTTAGTTTATTAGGTTCCCCATTAGCTACTGCACATGCAGCAACTACTCTTCCTGAGGTCCACGTAAAATGTACATAACAGTACAGAACAGTAATAGACAAGAACATATAGGTGTAATTAAGGGTGATTTGACAGATAAACTCGTTTTTTTATACAGTAGGGTAGGCTGCTATACCGTTGCATTGGTCTGCTCATTGTTATGTTCTCACCTGGTTTGGATGTTACTGTCCCATAGGATTACAATCTAGATTATATTTCTATGACCTGTCCAACTCACGTATTCAACGTTCCATAGCATAGGACTAACCTGGTTGTCTTCTATTTAGCTATTATATTCCACTACATGCCTCTCCTGTCATTTGCCTAAGAGACTTTAGGCACTCTTCATATGAACAGTCTATCATTAAGATTTGATCCTGATTCGATAACCCTCACAGTTATCATCCAATCACAATATTTATGCAAATTAGACTAATAGAAAAGCATTAATTTAATTCATACATTTAATTAGAAACATTCTAACGTTAGGTATTCTGACTTAATACATGTCATTGTAAACATAACATTGGGTGTGGGGAGAGCAGAGGATTCCGTCTTGCTTCTTCTTACTATTTTTACCAGCCTCTTGGCAAATGACAGGAGTGGAAAGTTAGTTGGTACCCAGACTACCATAGGAAAGTTGTCGATAGTAATTTTTTTTTCATTATGAAAATTACATATAATGGAAATGAGGGATACAAAGTATATTGAAAGCAGGTGGTTCCTGAGTTAATTAAGCAATTAACATCCTATCATGCTTAGGGTCATGTATAAAAATGCTGGGCAAGCCATTATTTTGGCTACCCATCCCACAGAGCATGATTGGCCACTGAATGGTTTGATGGGCATGAAAACGATGTAAACCATATGCCATGGTTGTCTCAGTCACCAGATCTCAACCCAATTGAACACTTATGGGAGATTCTGGAGTGGTGCCTTAGACATTGTTTTGTATTTCAGGACATAAAGTTTGTTTCTTTGCCACATTCTTTGCAGTTATACTTTAGTGCCTTATTGTAAATAGGATGCAAGTTTTTTAATATTTTTTTTCAGTACAGGCTTCCTTCTTTTAACTCTCATTTAGGTTAGTATTGTCGAGTAACTACATTGTTGTTGATCCATCCTCAGTTTTGTCCTATCACAGACATTAAACTCTGTAACTGTTTTAAAATCACCATTGGCCTCATTGTGAAATCCCTGAGCAGTTTCCTTCCTCCCTGGCAACTGAGTTAGGAAGGACACCTGTATCTTTGTAGTGACTGGGTGTATTGACACACCATCGAAAGTGTATTTAATAACTTCACCATGCTCAAAGGAATATTAAATGTCTGCTTTTTTTTTACCCATCTACCAATAGGTGCCCTTCTTTGAGAAACATTGGGAAACCTCCCTGGTCTTTGTGGTGGAATCTGTGTTTGAAATTAAGTGCTCGACTGAGGGACCTTACAGAGTGTGTGGGGTACAGAGATGAGGTAGTCATTCAAAACTCATGTTAAACACTATCATTGCACACAGAGTAAATCCATGCAACTTATTATGTAACTTGTTAAGCAAATCTTTACTCCTGAACCTATTTAGGCTTGCATTAACAGGGTTTGAATTCTTATTCACTCAAGACATTTCAGCCTTTCATTTTTAACCAGTAAACATTTCTAAAAACAAAATTACAATTTGACTTTATAGGGTACTGTGTGTGTGTGTGGACCAGTGACACAAAATCTAAATTTAATACATTTTAAATTAAGGCTGTAACACAACAAAATGCACTGTAGATCCAAGTTGGCTAGACTTTAAATAGAAAGATTATCTGGCTACTCACTAGCAGGTGGGCTGGTGCTTGAGATTGTTTATGAGATCTGTGTTAAAGATGCACTATGCAGAAATCACTCAGCCATTTCCTGGTTACTAAAATTTGAATAGTTTGCCTAATTTCAGTTTGTGACAAAACAAGCAAATATAGTGGAGAGCATCATTGTACCATCTAACCACTGTGAAATATATTTTCCATAAGAAAAATATTGTATGTTCAGCTGTTTTGAAGCTGATGTACAAAAACGCAAAAACAAAACTTAAGTACAGGAAGCATAGAAATAGCGCAAATAAAATAGATCTACCGCTTCTTAGACTTGCTTTCCATGAATGTCAGATCTATAACGCACATTTCTATGTGAACATGCTGTTTTGCCCAAAAAGTTACATTTTACACCTTTATTTTTCTATAATGCCCGTAACGAGAAGTTGGTCATTATTAGTGGATGTGCATGGTTCTGGTAAAAATTATAACAAAAATAGCATTTTCGTAGACTTATTTGAAAGCCAGATCAGTGATTTTGCAAAAATGCAGGTTAATCTATTTTGATAAAATAATTATATTATTAGTGGCTCCTATGTTGAAGGCTTATTTTTTAGCCTAGGTATCATTTTATAAGCCCAGAATTCAGCCCTACCTGCACCTTAGAGACTGCTGCCCTGTGTACATAGTCATTGAACACTGGCCACTTTAATTATGTTTACATACTGTTTTACCCACTTCGTATGTATATACTGTATTCTAGTCAAGGCTCATCTTATATAACTACTGCTGTACACACCTTTTCTATTCATATACTGTCCATAGTTTCACACCATTATATAAATATACACTGACTATACCAAACATTAGGAACACCTTCTGGCCCATGTTGATGCTGACCCATGTTGACTCCAATGCTTCCCACAGTTGTGTCAAGTTGACTGGATGTCCTTTGGCTGGTGGACCATTCTTGGTACACACGGAAACTGTTGAGCGTGAAAAACCCAGCAGCTTTGCAGTTCTCGACACAAACTGGTGTGCCTGACACCTACTACCACACCCTGTTCAAAGGCACTTAAATATTTTGTCTTGCTCATTCACCCTCTGAATGGTACACATACACAATCCATGTCTCAAGGCTTGAAAATCCTTCTTTAACCTGTCTCCTCTACATGGATTTTAAGTGGATCATAGCTTTCACCTGGATTCACCTGGTCAGTCTGTCATGGATAGAGCAGGTGTTCTTAATGTTTTGTACAATGTGTAAAATATCTATATATAGTCGGACTCTGACATTGCTCATTCTGATATTTCTTTTGGAGTGTGTGTGTTTCTGTATTGTTAGGTTTTACTGCACTGTTGGAGCTATAAACAAGCATTTCGTTGCACCTGCGATAACATTTGCAAAATATATGTACGCGACCAATACATTTGATTTTGTGTATGTTAAATGAAATTGATCTTGCCATGATGTTTAACCACAAGTCATGCAGTTAATAAAAATGTCTTCATCCACATAAATCCATGCCTAATGGTTTGTGCACCTCCTCTGTCAGGATCAGTGCCTCCATACTACAGGGAGGTCTATGAGGCCATCCGGAGTAAGATAGAGGAACGAGTGCAGGTGGAGGTCTTCCAGAGGTTGCTCAGCAGAACAGATCTCCCCAGTGCTGTGCAGGGCCAGGTGAACACAATGTTTTCTTTACTTTGTTGTCACATCTATGATTTAGAATGGCTGCCAAATGTGGAAAGGGAGTTCTGGCTGTTTGTGTTTTTTTTTTTTTTAGGCTCAAGTTTTTGTTGTTATGAAACAGAAGCACAGGCTGGTTTGTTATGTATTAGACCTATGGGTTTTCTATCCTCTTCCCTTCTTGGAACTCCAAGAAAAGTGAACAAGACATTCTGCAGAATAGGAAGTAGACACTAAACAGAAAAGTCTTGAAAAACATCTAGCGCTCTTTGATACAAACCATTCAAAGACCCTCTCAAGCCTATATTTTTTTTACCACTAAGTACTAAGGGGGTAATTACAATACTAGTTCCAACACCAGTTATTAGAAAGGGCGGTTTTTGCTAACTATCTCCTTGCTGCCATTTAATTAGTGGTATTTGCTTCAGTAAAGCTTACTGGAAAGTGATGGTATTTGAGGGGATGGCGTTTAAAAGTTGTGTTATTCAAGAGCACATGGGACATGAAAAATACAACGTGTCACACGTTATCCATGGAAACGCTTCATTGATGTATTTCAGCTGAGACCACATGGTTCAGTTTGATGTTTCTTTTGTATCATTCCTAAAGTGTGTATGAAATCATTACTAAAGTGTGTTCTGCATTTTCTCGTCAACCACTGCTGAATTTATACCTTGGATTGAGCAATGACCTGTTAAGAGAGTCCTGTAATGTCCTTGTCTTTTTCAGATTGCTGAGCATGTTGACTACACTGATGGATTCTTAAGCAAGTTGTCCCTATATAAAGCACTGGCGTTGATCGCGCTTGCTCAGCAAGGAAAGCAACCAAGCCCGAAACTCTTAGAGAACTGCATACAAGGTAAGCCTTTGAACTAGTTGTTTTCAAGGGAGGACATAGCAGTAAATGTGTAGCTTAATGAGTAGCTTGGCTGTTTAGTATCTAAGGTCAAAAACCTTTGTGACCCCTATGAACAGCTTGTGTGAGAAAGTTCAGTTCACTATATATTTCTTGTGTGAAGTTGAATATGCATGTGACAAGCTAAAGTACACATTGAATTTGCACACAAAAGAAGCAAGTGTGCTGTGCTTAAAAGCTGGTCCTAGTTTTATCAGAGTGTGTTGTATTTGTTGGCCGGTTTCCTCTAACCTCTGGGCATTGCGTCCGGGAATCCACCAGCTCCCTTCCCATGTCTCTGTAAAAGACCTTTCCCTGCCATTTTTTATTCCTCTGGAACAGCTCTGTGAAAATCATAATGAAAGTTACAGGAAGAACTCTTCCCTCTCTCTTAAGTACACTTGTATTTCTTGATTGTATGAATCAATTTACTTTCACATTCTGCGGCTAGGTTTTTGAGTGTTACAGTGTACTTAAGTTGGAGAGGAGTGGTCGTCTTTTGTTTTTCAGAGGTAGCCATTACTCCGAACACAGCCCTGAGTTAGAGCTCTGTTCCAAAGCTCATATGATTATTTAGGGCCCTCTGTGTTATTTCAAGTGCTGCCAATATGGCAGCTGACCGCTTTCTGTGAAATTGATGTCACGTTTTCTCTGCTGAGCTATGGTAGAGCTGGTTTCTTGGTTGTGGTAGGAGGACTATTAACTCTGCTCATATCTCTGTGGAATGTCAAGGAGGGTTACATTCAGGATCACATGAATCACACCACCATAATTGTTTGAAAGACTTAAGAGACATTTGAGTTTAGGGAGAGTCATGTGTGCTTTCTAATGGTGTCAAGTCTAGTTTCCTCAATATTACAAAAGGTGTACCGCAGGCGTTGGTATTGGGACCTGTGCTCTTTACTATGTATATATATAGTGCCGTGAAAAAGTATTTTTACCCCTTTCTAATTTTCTTTACTTTTGCATATTTTTGATACTGAATGTTATCAGATCTTCAACCAAATCCTAATATTAGATAAAGGGAACCTGAGTGAACAAATAACACAACAATTACATACTTATTACATTTATTTCATAAATAAAGTTATGCCACACCCAATGCCCCTGTGTAAAAAAGTAGTTGCCCCCTTACACTCAATAACTGGTTGTGCCACCTTTTAACTGCAATGACTCCAACCAAACACTTCGTGTAGTTGTTTATCAGTCACTGTGGAGGAATTTTGGACCACTCTTTCATGAAGAACTGTTGTAACTCAGCAACATTTCTGGGTTTTCAAGCATGAACTGCTTGTTTCAAGTCCTGCCACAACATCTCAATTAGGATGAGGTCTGGACTTTGACTAGGCCATTCCAAAACTTAAAATGTATTGCTTTTTAGCCATGTAGACTTAATTGTGTGTTTTGGATCATTGTCTTGATGCATTACCCAGCTGTGCTTCAGCTTCAGCATACAGACGGATGGCCTAACATTCTCCTGTAGAATAATCTGATACAGAGCACAATTCATGGTTCCTTCTATTAAGGGATGTCGTACAGGTCCTGAGGCAGCAAAGCATCGTCAAACCATCACACCACCACCACCATGCTTGACCATTGGTATGAGGTTCCTACTGTGGAATGCAGTTTTTGGTTTTCGTCAGGCATACTCAGGCATGTTGTCCAAAAAGTTACACTTTTGAATCAATCATAGAACATTCTTCCAAGAGTCTTGATGATTATCCAGGTGTCTCCGGGGGCTTTTTGGCAAACTTGGATAACATATGCTGACGAAAACCAAACACTGCATTCCACAGTAAGAACCTCATGACAACGGTTAAGCATGGTGGTGGTAGTGTGGTAGTGTGATGGTTTGGGGATGCTTTTCTGCCTCAGGCGATGTGAGATACTGATCAACAACAACAGGAAGTATTTGGTTGCAGTCATTGCAGCTAAAGGTGGCACTAGCTATTGAGTGTAAGGGGCAATTCATTTTTTCACGCAGGGGAATTGGGTGTTGCATAATTGTGTGAATTAAATTAATAAAATAAGTATAACTTTTTTTGTTATTTGTAAACTCAGGTTCCCTTTATCTAATATTAGGTTTTGGTTGAAGATCTGATAACATTCAGTATCAAAAATATGCCACAAATTGAGAAAATCTGAAAGGGGGCAAATACTTTTACCAGACTGCAGCAAGCCACTAGTCTTAAACCGTTGGATGCTATCTGCCGTAGCGCGCTTCACTGACAGGTTTAGTACTCATCACTGCATCATGTATCAGAAGGTTGGCTGGACCTCACGAAAATCCTGTAGATTACTTTATTACTCCTTGTTTACAAAGCTCTGCTCCACAAGATTCCAACATACCTCACTTCCCTGTTGAAATATTTCAATATGAGATACCGATCCCGCTCCGAGGTTTTCTTAACTCTTGAGGTCCCGGTTCCACAAAGTTTGGTAAATTCGCCTTTAGTTTTAACGCACCACAGTTCTGGAATACCTTACAAACAATTTTCACCTGGATTCCCTGGTGCCGATAGGGCAGTTTAAAACTCGGTTGGTAAATGAATTCACGCAAGTGTGTCCTCAGGCACCATTGCAAATGAGACACTGTTCTCAATTGGGCTCCCTTGATTAAATAAAAGTAGCCAAAAAAATGTGTGGGAGATTTCAAGTGTCTGAGGGATCAGAGGGCAACTAAGGTGAAATGTCAAATGTACACTGGAACATGCTTGCTTTTCCCACACAACTTGGATGTGTGTAGGATTTTTTTTAAATATTCAAACCTGCACTACAGGAAATCATAAATTATGTCTATTAGTTCAATAGAGCTGGATGTGTACACTTTGTCTGTGAGCATAGATGTGCTGATTGCCTTCTAGAGAAATTAGTAGATGAGAGCATTGGTTACTCATGTTTGATTTGACAGAGTTCCCTAAGCCCCAACTTGGCGAGTTCAAGGTTCTCCAGACTCTGAGGATGCAGCCAACTCAGGAGAGCCCCCTCACGGTGCCCCAGACCCTGGGCAAGCTGCTTGCCAGGGAGACAGTCCAGGTGGAGCTAATTCCTGAAAAAAAGGGTCTGTTCCTCAAACACGTGGAGTACCAGATCACCAGCCAGGTGAAGGCTGCATTTAATTACATACGAGAGTAACATAAATGGCCTTTGTTAGAAGAACAGTCAAGGAAATTATTCATAGAAAAGGTCAAGCACAGACTTTACCATGTATATACCTTGTTACTTCAAATAGGTCACATTTGTGCATTACAAGCAACATATTTTTGTATAGGAATTTTGATCATAACTCCAAAAAGCCTGTAATTCCCTCTGGATATGTTCCTGGCTCCTCAATTATTTCTGCATTTTTGGCTTGGTGAAACGAATGGCTTTAATGCTTGTTGGTAAGGGTCCACCTAAGAATTCATGTATACATACAGTACATTGCATCGTTTACACTGGATGCCTAAACTGAACAGAGTTGGTGTTGTTTCTGTGCAGTGAGCATTCCCAAACAGTATGAACTAAAGCCAACCCATGACAAACACATCCATTGTCAATATATTTGTTGAATTCACAACCCAAAGCATTATGTTATTTTGCACATCTCTGTTATTCACAAATAATATTTGTTTGAACTTTTTCAGCATTTTAAGATCTCTGTTTACCGGCGGTACACTGATTTCGATGTCTTCCACGAGCTCTTGCTGCAGAGGTTTGCCTACAGAATGGTGCCTGCACTGCCGCCTAAGAGAATGCTGAAAGGAGGTAAATGGAGGATGTCAGTCAGAACGTTTGATTATTAGGAGGAGAGTGAGGCTTTGATCTGTAAGTAATAGTATTCCACTCTGCATCAGAGCTGGGGGTCCCGCTGCTCCAAAGAAACTCCAATTCTATTAATCCAACTTCACCTGTGTTCCCACAGCAGACATGAACTCTGTCTTCATATTACCATTATTAGATACCATTGTTATTACTTTATTCAGGGTTGGGCGGATAACTTGAAAAATGTAATCCGTTACTGATTACAGTTACATGGTAAATAATCATTTGAATTACTCCAAATAAGTAACCTAATCCAATTACATTTTCGATTACTTTTGCATTACTTTCAATTCTAGCATCCAGACATATTTGAATAATATAGTATTCTTTAATTTAGTAACATGATTATTTCCAAATGGGGTGAGAGCATAGGTTAAAGATCCTATAATTCATGTTATATTCTATGTGTAAGAGCATAGTCACAGGGCTCCATACTAACATTGTCACTTGTTAGCACCAGCCCATGATTTGGTTGCACCACAATGGTAGCCTTATCGTCTTATAAAGCAATTCAGCGTTTTTTTTATTCAGAGGTGTACTAGACTACTAACACGGTATGATTCAAGAAATACATGGTTTATTCTAACATCATGTTCAAGTACAACTGCATGATTCCAGCTATTTTGAATTGCAACCTCAACTGGTGATTGTCAAGGATTTGGGGTTTGGCAACTAGGCAATTGTTATTATTTTACTATGAAAATAGGGTTACAGAATTGTTATATTTTTTTTGTTCAATAGATATACATTTGTCTACATCTTTTTGGGCACTAATTTACATTTTGAGGCTAGTTTATTTGGGACTAATTCACCAGCTGAGGAAGTGGTTAGCTAGATCACTAACTCAAAATATAGCGTATTATTGATGTAAATGTATATCTTAACAGTACATTTAATCTATATGCCTATACACCCACCTTGAGTGCTCTTTGTTGGATATTAAATACAATTCAGACCAGAAAGCTTAGACCCTTTTTCTTTTAAACCGTATCAACATTGGTGGCATTCAATAGTGTTTTTCCCATGATTAGGCCTACATTTTGAAATATTGTGCAATCAGAAAGCATTTCATAAAGGAAAGAGAGTTTGAAACTGCACTGCTTCAAAGCAGCAAGCAGGAACTCTGTAGTCCAGATGATTTTGCATTGACCAGTGAGCCAGGTGTCAATGTTTTGGAAGCCTTACCAATTCATTCAACCACATAAGAAGCCATCCACCCTTAATGGGTGATCAGCAGAATAATAGAATCTCTGAGAGCATGTGAGAAGTGCTGATGGTACGCTAAATGACAGCAATGATGACAAAAGTTTTATCAAGATGAAGTATATCAAATCAAATCAATAGATAGATGAATAGATAGATGAAGTAATCCCGTCAAGCAATTAGCTGTTTTTAAGAATGTAAGCAATCCGATTACACTTTTAAAAAAGTAATCCAGGTTGATGAGTTACTTCAAGAGCCAACCCTGAATGTATTACATAAAACGGTATGATATCTTCTGTTTACGGAAGCAGAACAACTGAATATGCTGGCTCTTTAACTGACCTCTGTCTGTCTACAGTCCTGACCTCCATGTCTGAGAGGGACTTTATAGAGGGAAGGCGGCGTGCTCTGGGCCGGTTCATCAACCTAGTGGCACGACACCCCTTCTTCTCTGAGGACGAACTGGTCAAGACCTTTCTCACCTTCAACGGCTCGGTACGTCTCTGCTACTGAAAAGACCACCTTGGTTCATCTCTGCTAGTTGTCTATGCCAAGTTCACATTGGGCTTGCCATGGATAATGACCGTACTGCTCACACAACTTTACTCTCTCTTACTCTCAGGATGTTCAAGTGAAAATGCGTGATGCTTGCAAGAAAATGGGAGATGAATTCATGACTAATACAATGGCAACTCTGGCAAAGGTTTGTATTGTTTCTATTATGAAATAGTGCATCAAATGACTATTTGATATCCTACTGAGACGCAGCAGTGTGAGTCTTGGTACATCTGTGCTGTAGGATTATCTCCCAGCTGATATCCAGGCCCAGTTTTCATCAAGCAGAGAACTGATCAGGAATATCCACAACAGCTTTCACAAGCTGCGGGACCGGGCAGAGAAGATGGCCGAGCGCTCCAAGGAAAACGCCACTGATTTGCTAATGTTTGGAAGGGAGCTCAGGTACAGAACTCAGCATTTAAGGGCATAAAGCTCTCTTTCTCTATCGCCCCTCTCTACGCAAGTGTTTTGGCCCAAGGAAATGTATTATGCTAGCTAGCCCACCCATACAACAGTTTTGGGGAAGAAAATGTTGGCAATTGTAAAGGATTTGTTTTCTTTTCCTTTTCCGGGTTTCACTTCAAATCGTTTTTGTCAGCCAAGACACCGTACTGGTCCAGCTTCTCTAGTTATGCTTTCTGTTGCAGTACACTGGGCTCCGACAGTTCACCCATTCCCTCTCTGGCCTCATCCCAAAGCACCTGGGGCATTCTCCGTCAGTCTCTGAAAGGCCTTTCCGTGGAGTTTGCTCTGCTAGCCGACAAAGGTGCTCAGCAGGTACAATCCAGCTCACTGTATACGTACCACCTGCTCTACAGTGCTATTGCCAAACTACCTGCATGCAAAACATAATTCATTCATTGATATCTTAAGGGGAGGAGAGAAGAGGACGATGTTGTGGAAAAACTGAATCTATTCTTGGATTTGCTGCAATCATACAGAGTGAGTTTGAGAAATGTAAAATATGCAGTTACTGAAGAACTATGAATCATGTTAATGCAATGTTACCAGTATTATTACAAATGTACTACACAGGTATAACAGCAACTTAATTTAGAGTGTTAGCAAAACATATTTGACCCATGTGGCTCAGTTGGTAGAGCATGGTGCTTGCAACGCCAGGGTCGTGGGTTCGATTCCCACGGGGGACCAGTACGAAAAAGTATGTACTCACTACTTACTGTAAGCCGCGCTGGACAAGAGTGTCTGTTAAATGACTATAATGTTTTAAAAAATAGGGTAGTTATTTAGTCATTTCTTACCCAGTGTGTGTGTGTTGTTGTATCCCATAGGATCTGTGTGAGCGGCATGAGAAGGGAGTATTGCACGAGCACCAGAGAGCGCTGCAGAAGTACGGTATGATGAAGAGGCAGATGATGAGTGCCACAGTGCAGCCCAAAGAGCAGGTGTCAGTGGAGCAACTGGAGTCTCGCATTGTGCAGGTTCCTCTTTGTCATTCATTCTACCTCCTTCTCTATCTCTCACTCTCTCACTCACTCACTCACTCACTCAGTGTGCTTGAAAACGCTCTTCCTTCCTCATTTACTCAGGGTTGTCACATGTCAAATCAACACTGTTGACATTATTTAATCTTCATTATCCTGACATCACAGGCCAACCCACCCTCCCTCCTTCGGAGAGACTGTCCTCTCTGACATTGAGATGAAGGAGGGAACAGCATTTTCCTATATGCCATCATTGGGGAGTTGATTGATACCCTGGTATAAGGATTGATGTCCTTGTATATCCTACCACATTTCTCATACTAAACCATTTTAGGACGATATTGCATTTGACATTTGGGTATTTCAGCCCTTAGAATGGATCTCATATGTCATGTTTTTCAACACTGACTTCTACAGACAAGGCCATGACAGCATAGTCTTATGATCAATGAGGCTGTTCCTCTTGATAACCATCATATGGTTGTGGTTTGTGAAGTAATGGTTTGTATCCTCCCCCAACAGCAGGAGAACGCCATTCAGACCATGGAACTGCGGAACTACTTCTCCCTGTTCTGCCTTCACCAAGAGACTCAGCTCATCTTCACATACCTGCCCATCACCTCTCACATCCTGGGAGCCTTCGTCAACTCACAGGTCCAAGGTCACCAAGAGGTGAGACTCACCTGGAAATATAGTGTCAGGCATGGATTTCTAAGGATTGAGTTGAAGTAGTGGAGCACACAGTTCATAGGTTGCTGTGTGTGTGTGTGTGAGTGTGGATTCTAATCTTTAATAGATACACAATTATAAGATGATTGTCTTGTTGGCCAGAGGATGCTTTCACTGTAACAGACTACTTTGTTTGTTCGATAACTAGATGGGTGCCGTGTGGAATGATCTCCAGCAGAAGCTTGGGTGTCTCTTCGGTGTCGATGAAATGCAATCCCCTCCTCTTACACCCAAGTAGACACCCATGTCCCCTTCTCTCTCAACGAGCGACGAATATGCTGCTTTGCAAGCCAAGAGACAGTCAAAGTCTCAGAAGGGACTGATGGTGAACTGTTTTCATAAAACCTTGAAAGACACTACAAACTGTGCCTTAAGTATCAATCAGTGGTGAGTAAATGTAGTTTAAATGTAGTTTACTCACTTTTTTCTTTGTGGGACAGTTTATCCATCTTTTGCGGAAAAATGCATTGAAGTCTCTGCTACCCAGCTATCAGTTTACCCTCTTTTTTTTTTTTTTTTTTACCACTATATCACTGATTTCAATGAATGGATGTGGTCTGCAGCTCGAGATATATTATACCGTACGTGCATCCTCACTAGGGATGTCAGAGGTTGATCAGTCAAAGGAGCTCATTGGGAAGTGGAAGAGTGCTTTGAAGAATGTGTACTGCTGCCTTGCTGTATGAGGAGAGGAAAATATTGATTTCATAATTGATATATAGGGAACATTTTGTTGAAAAGCTGGACCTTTCTGTGTTATTTTGTAGCTCACTGCCTTTACCATATGAGGGAATTCTTACCTACACTTCTTGGAGGATCATTCGCCTATGTTGAGGTATAATGTAGTGTCTTATTGCAGGCAGACACATTTAAGAATGTAAGAATCCACTAATTAAGCTGATTGAAGATGTTGCCACACAGAGACGATAGGTTTCCTTGCCGCAGCCCGGTGTTGGCAATATAACCTTTTGTGTTTAAAATGACTAGCGTAAATGTTTAGAAAGATTCTAATCAGGGCAAAGCCTCATTTCTGATAAAGACAGGCAAACCAATATATATTGAAGTAAATGTAGTAGCAGCATGCTATTCAATGATTTGTTGGGAAGTACAATGTAAGTATTAATCATCCTACTGACCACACTTGTGCAACTGGGCTTGCTAGCTTGTTGTGTTGATATTCATGCAAAGGACTTCAGATTCCTCGCTTCAATCGAATCTTAGTTGCAGTACTGTGAAAAGCTACTTCAGTTTCTACGCAAGAGCCGAGCAATCTATCAAGAGGAAGTTTGATCAAATGTAAATAATTAATGATTTATGGCTGATATAACACTCCACCTGACCAATGGTGAACGTACCAAAGAAACATGCTACAATGCCACACAGTCATTAGTGCAATTATGAAGTAATTATCCTGTAATATTTTATTTCAGGTAGAAATTAAATGTGCTCTGTGTTAATGCCTCTGACAATGTTTCAGTTTGAATTGAGCTGCAATGTTGGTTCAGTGTTTACTTAATGTAGATTTGAAGAAAATTATATTTAATATTTTTCTGTGTATGTAATATTCAAGAATATTCTGATGTATCTTTTTCAATAATATACCCAATGATTTATTGTCCTCTTATTCAACAGTATACATTGATTCCATGTCTAAAGCATAAGATTATGTTAGTAAAGTTTTTCATTATTTGATCTGATGAAGAATTAATTTTTCCCCCCCAATTTTGAAGGTTTTACGGATGTGCAAATTGCATGTTTTACATGTAATTAAAGTACATGAATGAGGCTGTGTAACAAAATGGAGTCTCCCAATTAGAACTGAGTTATATTAAAGAGCTCTGGGGCAATACGTTTTGTTATTCAATGCATTATTTTTTGTCTTCTCTGTGGAACTGTTAATTGGTTCCTCACAAGTTCTTATTATTGTGTCAACATAAGATATTGTCATAACCTTATTTTTTTGGCAAGTCTTAAATAATAAGAGGAACAAATGCTTTATCTGATCTTTGAGAAAGAACATTGGAACTAGGTGAAGGATGTGGATACAGGACCATTAACTATTGTAGTTATGTTTAATCTCACTTAAATAAAAAGTATTAGATACCCACCCGTCTCATAAGTATTATTTGGCTCCCGAGTGGTGCAGCGGTCCAAGGCACTGCATCTCAGTGCAAGAGGCGTCACTATAGTACCTGGTTCGAATCCAGGCTGTATCACATCCGCCCATGAATGGGAGTCCCATAGGGCGGTCGGTGCACAGTTGGCCCATCATTGTAAATAAGAATTTATTCTTAACTGACTTGCCTAGTTAAATAAAGGTTAAATTAAAAAAATTACCCTGATACTAAATTTAATTAAACAGGATGTCGAACAATCAAAATCATTGTCATTCCAGTTTACCATACCACCTGTTTGATAAAGTAACAAAAAAGAGATGCATTCTTTACTAAAGAGCACACTGCATTCGCACATACTTTAAACATTTAATATAACCACAATAGTGGAATGGGATACATATGTCAGCAACATTTAAACATCCAGTATTTTGTTTTGGCTCAGTGGGAATTATTATTACTGATTCACAGGCATATGGTCACTGGCAACAAAGTGTTTGTAAATTTACAAAGACCTGGGGATTTCTTGGCACTGAATATGAACAAGGGTAGCTGGAATCAGTAGGAATTCTGCAGTATTTCTCCAGGGATGCTTTAGGTAGACAACATGTGGGAATGCTCTTTGATACAGTATGAATGATTCCGAGGCCAGTAGTCTGTCTTAAAACCTTTCTACCTCCTCCAACTTGTGTTCGATGATCAAGTCATGACCCTGAAATTTGAAGTAGCCCAAGAACTTCTTATTTTGAAGCATCAGTGGAAACCACAGAATATCGTCAACCCACATCTGACTGAAGGGTATCTTGTCCGAGTCGAACCACTGTGGCCGCATCTCTATAAGAGAAAATATATAAGTTAGTGAACTTCGTCAGACAACAGTCTAAGAAATGTTCATAAAAAGGCACGTAGTATAGGGTCAGCAGTCTCTTCCAGGAAAACTATGGGGTCTATGATTATAGCCTGTTGGGCTATGAGTTTATCCTGGTCTCCAAACCAGGCCCTACATAGAATGCATGAGATTGAGAAGGAATACCATCCGACTCTGTTGGCTCCCCGTTGTAGTTGTCAGCTCGGAAAACATGCACATCAAGCAGCTCTGTTTCTCCGATGAATTCAAATTTGATATTTCCAATCTTATCAAGTGCATCCACTGTGAGGCCACATTCCTCCTGCAGTTCTCTGGAAAACAACAAAAAAAAACATTTGCAAGTAGAGAGAAAGTAGCAGGAAAGTGTGTAAGCTTCAGATAACAGGCAATCAGACCAGACCATACCTACTGTAACATCACAATATGACATTTATGGGGGTATGTAGTATCAGACGCTGCCCAGTGCTGGAATATGTTAGCAAATTGTTCAACCAAATAGTAGGAAAACCTTACAATGCATCTACCGAGGACTGCAACCAATCTCACCGCCTGGCAGCCTCTTCAATAGTCTCCCCAGGTTGGACTTTGCCACCAAACCCATTCCACTTCCCTGCTCCGAACCCTCTCTTCTTCATGCCCAGCAGCACCCGTCCAGGCTGCACCACCAGCACCAGGGTCAGCAGCTTGTTGGTCAACATTGTACCTGTAATATACATAATCAGTGTGTAATAATCAGTAGACCACAATCCATGGATGACCTCACTCGCTTGGTTGCATCGAAGCTACAGTATCTCTAGAAATGATACATTTCAGATTATTCAGCAGCATTCTGTAAAGTTATTTTCTGCCAAAACACTTTTGTAAGAGTTCTGGTACGCAAGAAGACATTACAACAGTGCACAGCAGCAAACTAAAGTAGTCTTTTATTGCATTCTTCAAGTAGACTAGAAGTAAAAATCCATGCAAGTAACTTGCCTTTATAGAAACTTTTAGGTTGTCAATCTAGTCCTTTAAATGGTTTTCGTAGATTTGAGTTATCCAGAATAAATAACGAATTTCTCCAATCCCGCGTTGACTGTGGCAATGCCTGCCATGTGATCGTATTCAATGGGTCGTGCACTGCCATGTGGTCGTATTCAATGTGTCGGGCACTGACCTGTAGCATTCGACATTGATAAAAACAATATAGGATAAAGTTGGTCGTTTTAGTTAAAGATCTGTGAAAATGTGTTACCCTCAAATATTGTCGACTGGAAACAAAAGTATAATGCCACATCATATCAAAACAATTCCATAACTGGTGATATCAGTTGCTGTAGTATTACGGTATCATCTTTAATTACGCATCCTCATATAATTTAACACGTTTGAAAACAAAATAATTGCCACCCGTTATAACTTCTCCAAAATAAATCGATCTGCGCAGATTATGTGCATCATTGACGTTCTCGGACACATGAATTAGCTGCGTTCAATATAGCTCGCGCGGCGCACCGGGTTGGCGTGATTCTAATGTCACCCTGCACGACTCCCGGGAGAGCTAAATCGCGGATTCGGCTGTCTTTGACTAAATCGAGCGTGTCCAACAAACTCATGTGATCAGGAAGTGCAACTACAAAATCGAACGAAATGCTGTTTGCCAGCAGCATTAGCACATCGTTGCCATTACATTTAGCTAAATAATGTGGTACTCAGTGTTACAAAAATCATATCTACACACCTCTGTATATCTCCTAAAAAAGGCTGCGCATAATCTAAAAGGAAAGAGTACTGCTGATCAGCGCTGGATAGTTCGGCAGCTTAATGACCCCTTTGTGAAGGCTGCCCATGTGCACAACTACCGGTGTAGAAGCGCCTTCAAACTGCTGGAGATTGATGACAAATACACACTTTTAAAACCCGGTTTCAACGCAATAGATTGTGGTGCTGCACCGGGTGCTTGGAGCCAGCTCGCTGTTCACAGGGTCAACTCAACTGCGGCTAGTGAGTACGTCTTGTATTTACCCAACTGGCAGATTAACACATGACATACTGTTATAATTAACCTACCAGCCAGGCCAAATATATATCTTCCTGCGTCTGACATTCTTTTGATTACCATGTTTATTTGTATTTATTTATCTAACCTTTATTTTATCAGGGAGTCATACTGAGACCAAGGTCTCTTTTACAGATGAGCCCTGAATGACATAAACTACAGAAAATACGCACAATAGAAATAAAATAAACACAAGCCGAAAGAACAACATGGTCCTAAAAAACAAACACATTCACCAGTAATACGGTCCTCAATCAGCTTTCTGAATGGACCTAGAGGCACCAGAACATCACATTCATCAGTAATACGGTCCTCAATCAGCTTTCTGAATGGACCTAGAGGCACCAGAACATCACATTCATCAGTAATACGGTCCTCAGTCAGCTTTCTGAATGGACCTAGAGGCACCAGAACATCACATTCATCAGTAATACGGTCCTCAATCAGCTTTCTGAATGGACATAGAGGCACCAGAACATCACATTCATCAGTAATACGGTCCTCAATCAGCTTTCTGAATGGACCTAGAGGCACCAGAACATCACATTTAAGAACATTTTGAAGATTGTTCCACAAATAAGGTGCAAGAAGGGTAAATCAGCTTTTAGTTAGCTTTTAGTTCATTTCCAGAGTTAACCATCCCTGAGACCGGGTGTGCTAACTCCTGTGTCTAAAGTTTAGTCAAGATGTTAGGTACAGTGGGACTTTTTGTAAATCGGCTTTATAAATGAAAACATAGCAATGGGACATCAAAGAGGGACAACCAACTTTCTGGTAGAGAATGCAGTGATGACTACTAAAACTGTCGCCCATAATAAAGCATAGTACGCTATGATAAGTTGTATCTAATGGCTTTAATGAAGTGGCAGCTGCGTTCATATAGATGATGTCGCCATAGTCTAGGAACAATAGGAACGTCAACTGAAGAATCTGCTTTCTACTATTTAGCGAGAGGCAGGACCTATTTCTATAGAAGAAGCCCATTATATTTCTATAGAAGAAGCTTCTTACTAACTCATCAGTATGCTTTTTAAAGACAGTTTTCATCTATCCCTGTAAGCAGGGACACGATCAATATGAAAACCATCCAAAGGACGCATGCTTAAATCATCAGTTATTTGTATGCGCTCTAGAGAACAACATGTACTTAGTTTTACCTGCATTCAGTAGGCTACTAATTTCAGGGCAATAAAGTTTTTCTGCAGTACAATGAAGGCAGACTCAGATAGAGCCTCGTCACCCGTGGGGGCAATAGGATACACAACAGTATCATCGGTGTACAAGTGCAGGTAAAATATTTTTTTACAGTCAATATTGTTAATGTAATCAGTAAAAAGTACAGGACCCAGAATCGACCCCTGCGGAACACCTTTCTTAATATCCAGGAAACCTGATTTAACACCATCAGTAGATACACATTAAGTTCTATGTGTCAAGTCATTTTTAAACGTTACATTCAGCCTGGTCTAAGACCACTTGATGAAAGCCTCTGAATTAGCAGTGAATTATCAACAGTATCAAAAGGTCAATGAAGAGGGCAGCTTAATGTTGCCTTTTATCGATACAGTTAACCACATCATTTATAACTAGGGATGCAGCAGAGATAGTACTACGACCTGGTCTAAAACCCGACTGATGTACATTTAGAATACATGTCAAAGATAAGAAAGTTCTTAGCTGAGAATTAATCAAGGATTCTAATATTTTAGCGAGGCAAGAAAGTTTAGAAATAGGCTGATAATTATTTAGGTCACTAGGGTCACCACCTTAGTGAAGAGGGAGTACATGGGCCTTCTTCCAAACCCTGGGGATAGTACCAGATATAATCGTCAGGTTAAACATATGGGTTAATGATTCAGCTATCAGGGGGGCAGAGAGCTGCAGCAGAAAATGGATCAAGCATATCAGCCCAATCTTAAGGCATCTAGCACATCACAGATAGTACATTTTTAAAATGAAAACAAAGATTCACCAGGGGTGCGTTTGTAAATTCACTCTGGATTGCCAGAGAGAGCTCAGTGCGCTCTGGGCGTTCATAAATTCAGAGCATTTTCAGATTGTCCGTTTGTAAATTCAGAGCATTTCGCTCTCAGAGCATTGAGTGCACACCGGACGCTCTGGCTGAGGAGTATTGTTGATCCGAGCGTTCTGACCTCACAGCGGCAGTCAAGCGCCCAAGCTCACTGGCTAAAGTTAGCTAGCAGGCTAGCTACTTCCAGGCATAAATGAGAGAACACCTCACTCGGACCATTTTTCTCGCCCTAGCAGAGCTGGTTAGGCTGTTTTTAAGGTATTCAGAGAGTTGGAAACTGTAACTGTCCTGCTGGCATCAATTTTAAATACAACTTTTTGCTGAGGTTTACTGACACCGGCCATATTTAACGGGTGTTGAGCATTCCAAAATTCATCAGTTATTCTGCACTCTGGCACACTCAGACGAGAGTGCTCTAAAATCAGAGTAGTTCCAACTCGGGGTCAGGAATACAGGATATGGTGGCTAAATCAGAGTAGAACATGTCATTTAAAAACCCTTGAGGAGAAAATGTTTTCAAATGTTAATTAAACAGGGATTAGTATTTTGCTGTTTTGTATCTCTAATACATACTTTGGGACAATGATCACCAAGATATACGCAAATACTAAAATATATATTTTTGGGGGTTATTAGCAAGAATTAAATTAATCAATGAGGAGTTAACAAGAGTTTTTCACATTTATTTGTGTGGGTTTTGAGATCAGTTGAGTCAGATTCAAATCAATGTATATGCTCTTAAATTGATTTGAGGCCGGGGATAGCCAATGCAGATTAAGATCCCCTAAAATGACCAGCTCCGAGGACAAAAAAAGGTGTTAAACACTCAGTTATAGCACCAATAGCATCTGCCATGGCAGCTTGGGGGTGTAAATCCCAGCAAGAAATAAGTGTGTATTCTGGTTTATGTGCACTTCTACAACCAGGAGCTAACATTTATGGGGAATATAAATATTTAAAGATTGGGACACCATGAAAATAGATTTGACATATATGGGCACTCCTCCCCCTTTCTGTAATCTGTCACATCTAAATAAATTATAATAATTTACTTCAATGTCTTTATCAGATACAGAACCATTTAACCATGTTTCCTAGAGAACCAGAATGTCAGGACACGAGTCCTGCACCCAAATGTTAATTGTGTCCATTTTTTAAAACCATACTTTGCACATTTAGGCGCATTAGCCCAAGACCCCTACGGGATTTAAAGTCAGAGGGCGTTTTCAGCTCAGTCCCATAAGAGATAACAGGCATAGGGTCATCTGCAGCTATTTGTTGAGTGAGTTGAGACTCTGCCAAGGTCTCTGGCCCACCCATGTGAGAGCAGAGTAGACAGCATTTGACAGACCACTCTCAAGTCGCTGGATACAGTGGCTGGGGCGGGAACTGGGAGAGCAGTGTTGGCAGAGCTCAGTCCACCCTGATTAAGCTCCCGCCAAAGGAGGTGGCTGCCAATGCTCTATTCTGGGTGTGCACAGGAGGCCTTGCTGTGGCTCCTGTTGCAGGGCTGGAGCTGCTATGGGGGGCAGGAGTGTCCCAGGCCTGTCCCTGGGATGGGAGTAGGGAGTGTAACCAAAACTAGCCTGGGAGGGAGGTTGTGGGGGAATTGAGGAGGGTGGTATGGAGGACAGTGTGGCTGATTATGTGAATGATACATGGTGTGGACTGCATCATGTGGTGCACTACCCTCAACAGTGTTTTGCTAGACCCTAGGGGGTAGTGGTCGGTGCAGTGTAGAGCTGGGCTGAGTTGAGGTGGGCCAGGTCTGGTTGAGCTGTGCTGTGATGGGTCTGATCTGGTAGAGCTGTGCTGTGATGGGCCAGGTCTGGTTGAGCTGTGCTGGGATTGGTCTGGTAGAGCTGTGCTGTGATGGGCCAGGTCTGGTTGAGCTGTGCTGTGATTGGTCTGGTAGAGCTGTGCTGTGATAGGCCAGGTCTGGTTGAGCTGTGCTGTGCTGGGTCTGGTTGAGCTGTGCTGTGATGGGTCTGGTTGAGCTGTGCTGTGATGGGCCAGGTCTGGTTGAGCTGTGCTGGGATTGGTCTGGTAGAGCTGTGCTGTGATGGGCCAGGTCTGGTTGAGCTGTACTGGGATTGGTCTGGTAGAGCTGTGCTGTGATGGGCCAGGTCTGGTTGAGCTGTGCTGTGATTGGTCTGGTAGAGCTGTGCTGTGATAGGCCGGGTCTGGTTGAGCTGTGCTGTGATAGGCCGGGTCTGGTTGAGCTGTGCTGTGATAGGCCGGGTCTGGTTGAGCTGTGCTGTGATAGGCCAGGTCTGGTTGAGCTGTGCTGTGATGGGTCTGGTTGAGCTGTGCTTTGATAGGCCAGGTCTGGTTGAGCTGTGCTGTGATAGGCCAGGTTGAGCTGTGCTGAGGCGGGCCTGGTCTGGTACCATGGGAGGGAGATTGTAAGGGGAATTGAAGAGGGTGGTGTGGACGGCAATGCTCCAAACTCTGCATGGGGCCTCTTTGACTGCGTACGGCTTGGGCATAGCTCAGAGTATCTGTATTCAGTTCCTTGGTAGAGGGTGGTGTGGGGGGGCAGTGTTGCTGGCTGTTCTCCAATCTCTGTGAGGCGCCACCAGATGCAGGCCTAAAGGAGCATCTGATTTGTCTCAGGTAGTTGGTGCCTGTTCTGTTGCTCATGTGAGGTGGACTTGCCACCCAGAGCAACATCATTTAACATCCTGGCAGAGGTGGGGACTGTCTCTTTGTGAATTGTCATAAAGACAGTCCAGGCTGAGGGTGGGATGGTGGGTCAGGTGTATGTTGGGCCTTAGCACACAGTCCCGAGAGAGGCTGGCATTTACCTTCTGGATGGTGGCAGAGTGGAAATCTCTCCTCTGGAGCAGGGTAGATATTACTATGTTCGCGAAGGGGAAGATGGTGGAGGCCCTTTATATCACTCCCCTTAGTGATGTGGCCACTCGCTCCTATTGGACACAAGTCATTGGTCCCTGTGTGAATGATGATATGGCTGGGGGAGACAAGCTGGGCCACAGTCAACATCTCCAAAGCTCCCTCTGTTGTGGGGCACCATAACTTTGACACATTTTTATTTGGGAAAAGTTTATTCTCTAATAAAAACTTCCCATTTGAGTTCATCATTAATATAATGTCTGGTTTTTCGTCAGGTCTATGAAGGATGGCAGGAGTGATTGGAGAATTACAGGCTGTGAGTTGGGGATGGAGTGGTCAGTTGGGTCAGTGCATTGGTTGGTTGGTGTGTTCTGATTCAGCTCTTGTCCTGGTTTTTGTGGGACTCTTTGTAGAGTGGATGGTTACGGCTGAGAAATTCCTGCCTTAGCTCATGTAGCTCCTTCTGCAGGTCGTGTATGTGGCCAGTGTTGACTGTGCTGGACAGTTCCTCTCCAAGTCTACACACTTCTATCCTGAAAGCCTGGTTTTCCTCCTCAACATTTTTCAATGCACACTGCGGCTCCCAAACCTCATCCCTATGCTGAAGCACCAGGCTGATCTCCTCCTCTAGAAGATGCTGTGGTACAGCAGGTGTCCCGTGTGAGAGAGGCATGCTCAGGGCTGTGTCTGCTGCAGGCGAGGGAGGAAGAGCGACACTGGGGACTACATTCTAGGGCACAGAGGGAGTGGAGGCTGCTGTAGGTAGTGACAGTGGAGAGGTTTTAAGTTCAGCAACAAGACATTTTATTTGGTCGAAGTAGTGTACAAATTGATCCAAACTGGCCTCCGAACCTTGAACCTTCTCAGCGCTGTTCTAATAAATATGAATGTTACCTTTGGGGGTGGAATCAATGTACAGTTGCCTCATTGTTCTGTTTTTTGACATTTTAAGTTCATTGTTGGTCTTGTGGAGAGCTCTGTGCCAAGCATTAGGATCATCTGTAGAACATCAGTGTGCCATCAGTGAAATGTATTGTCAAGGCTTGACAGTGTTATCCAATGTTCTTTTAGCACAAGAAGCTGTGAAAATGAGTTATGACCGCAGTTCTACACTTCATGACCTCTTGCATGTTTTGTTACTTCCAGATGGAGAATTCCCCCGTGGCACTGTCGTTGGAATTGACCTTCTGCATATAGCACCTCTAGATGGAGCTCACTTCCTGTCCAATCATGACATCACCGACTCAGTCACACATGCCAAGCTGCTTGAACTTCTCCCTGGTGCCCAGGCTCATGTCATTATGAGTGATATTGGCACCCAATGCCAGTGGTTTCAAGGAGATGGACCATGAAAAACTCATCACAATGTCATTGTCATTGATTGACTTGGCTGAGAAGGTGTTGCAGACCGGTGGCTCTCTGATTTGTAAGTATTGGGACGGGGCATTGGCGCACCAGCTTCAGCAGAAGCTTTCAGCTGTGTTCCGTGACGTCAGGACAGTCAAACCAAAAGCCAGCCGAAAGGAGTCGTCAGAGTTGTTTTTCCTTGCCCGGTCGTACAGAAAAAATAAAATAGTCTGACTGTATATTTTCATGCGTGTCGTAAGCTTTGTTCACCTGTAATGAAAGGCTTTAGGTGCTCAAGCACTTGAGTAGCCCCTCTATTTCTCCTTCCTGAATGTACTTTTTGTAAAAATCTATAGTGTTCTATGATATCTTTACCCAACTCATTAAAATCGATGGATATTCTACAATGATTTACATTATTCAACATCTACAATTCTTGAAACCTTCCCTGAAATATTTTAAACATACTTTGTAAGTACAAGTCACATCCATACCACATCTGTAAAATACAACAAGAAATTTGGATCAAGCGTGCATTATTCATTTCTCTATTGAGCTGAAATATTTAGCCTACCATAAGATGGTGCCCTTGAGGTATCAATAAGCTGTGCATTTGCAGGCCAATCATTTCTCCGTATGGGCTGTTTTCATCTTTACCGAGAGACAAGGTGATATCAACAGCTATGGGCCAGAATGTATTGTATGTATCAAGCCCTTATCATCAGAGCCACCGTGTTCCTCAAGTAAATTTCTGTGCACGTCAGAACTATTTATTTTTTCCTTTGTCAGGCATGTTTGAAGTATTACAAAGTACATTTGGTATTTGTTTGATAATAAATATTCCAGTTTGCCATTTGTAATGCTTATAATCTGTTTTGCCAGCCATGTAGTAACATGTAATCATTCTCTCATTTAGGGCTTGTATAGGGAAAACAGGCTGGATGAAAGAGCCATGGACAGCATGACTAATGAAAAGGCTAATGCCACTGAAGCCGTGCATTATAAATAGTGTTGGTCTTCACTCTCAGAGAGCGGGGATGTGCTCTTCAGTACATCATCAGGCTGGCATTTGAATGCTCTGCTTGAAATGATGTGATTTAGAATTATTTTTGCCAAGTGGACTGCCACTGGTTGAGATTTCCCTCAGGGGGCGGCAGGTAGCCTAGTGGTTAGAGTGTTGGAATAATAACCGAAAGGTTGCGAGGTTGAATCCCAGAGCTGGCAGAATGACAACCCACTGTTCCTAGGCCTTTGTTGAAAATAAGAATTTGTTCTTAACTGGCTTGCCTGGTGAAACATATAAAAAATATACAGAGCTAAATACCACGGGATGAAGGCCCACGGTAGTGTTGATTTGGCTGTAATTATATACCTCTCAGCGTTTGAAAGTACTCTGCTGATTTTATTAGGAACAAAGAAACAAATGTATCAGAACTGTGCAATGCACTGAGAACACAATTACATGTGATGGGGCCAGGAGAAACAGATACAAATGTCCCTTAAAATGGAGAATATGATGAAAAGAACCTCACCATAAAGATCCACATGGAAGATTTCATATATTTGATACCATACATTGGTGGAGGGGCCCTGTCTCCATGATGCTATTATAAACCTTCATACAATTAGCCAGTGAGCTGTGACTTTCAAGCCATGGATACCTCCCTGTTATCTCCTCAGTTGTATGTGATCCGCAGCTAGATTGTAAAGGGTTCATTGTTGGCGTATTGGGTTCCACATGACTTGTGTTACACAGCACAAAGAATGAATAGTAATGTGGACATCAGCCTGCATAAAAATATTAGGTATGTGCGCGACAAATCAACCTCGTTTTAAACATCGTCTTCATGGTATCGACCACTGAACTCGACCTTGAACTATGTTTTTCAAAAGCCTTGACTTTTCACAAATCATTGATGACCAAAGACACAATAAATGTCCAGTTAAATGCCTTAGAACAGACTGAATGAGCAAGGCATTTCTATTCAATACTCCTTCAACCTCACTGCCATAAATGAGACTAGCACCGGCTATACAAGTTCCACCATAGAGTGGTTTGAAGCCAGTCACCTCTACCATCAAGCATTGTATGTAGGTAGGAGGGGGACATAATAGATTACGTTGTACACTGTGTGAGCTGATATGCTGTCCAGATTTCTTTCCACCTCCGTGGTAACCTCCAAGTTCGATTTGTTATTGCTGCTGACGCAGAGGTCATTGTGGTACGATTAACCACAGCACGTGTGAAGGTTTCACCTGCTCCAGCAGGAAAGTGTGCAAGGAACTTCTGAAGTAAACTAGACATGTTTAGAGGCGAAAGGTTGAAAGGCCTAACACAATCATAAATAAATACATTGTTTTGGCATTCCATGTTCCAATATTGGTGCATTGCCTTGGTAAGAAGATCCAAAGCTTCCTCATAGTCTCCGTGTAGTTTAGGCTAGCTACCTTGTATCTAGTCCTTTGCTTTTTCATTCTTGTCTTTGAAAAGTCCTCAATTTCCAGCTTCAGGGACATGTTGCGTATCACCAGTTTCTGTAATGTAGTGTAAATCCACAATACAGGTGGTTGTGAAGTGCCTGTAGTTTTACCAGAGCCCTGATAGACCGCTTTACCTGTGGCTCATAGCAATGTTTTTTTTAATACCAACTATAAGACATTAATGGGGAATGATTTCAAATTCATAAATAAGGCACGAGGGGGTCTGGTATATGGCCAATATACCATGGCTCAGGGCTGTTCTTGATAAAAGATAGAACTGTCCATCGCAATCTCTTCATTCAAAGACTCAATCATGGACACTCTTCCGGACAGTTGTGGCTGCTTTGTGTGATGTATTGTTGTCTCTACCTTCTTGCCCTTTGTGCTGTTGTCTGTGCCCAATAATGTTTGTACCATGTTTTGTGCTGCTACCATGTTGTGTTGCTACCATGCTGTGTTGTCATGTGTTGCTGCCTTGCTATGTTGTTGTCTTAGGTCCCTATTTATGTAGTGTTGTCTCTCTTGTCGTGATGTGTGTTTTGTCCTATTTTTTTATTTTTAATCCCAGCCCCCGTCCCCGCAGGAAGCCTTTTGGTAGGCCTTCATTGTAAATAAGAATTTGTTCTTAACTGAATTGCCTAGTTACATAAAAACATTTATAAAATGATGCACGATGCATCGCGGCGTGTCTGGACACAACCCTTAGCCGTGGTATATTGGCCATATATCACAAACCCCCGAGGTGCCTTATCGCTATTATAAACTGGTTACCAACGTAATTAGAGCAGTAAAAATACATGTTTTGTCATACCCGGGGTATATGGTCTGATACAGTGCCTTGCGAAAGTATTCGGCCCCCTTGAACTTTGCGACCTTTTGCCACATTTCAGGCTTCAAACATAAAGATATAAAACTGTATTTTTTTTGTGAAGAATCAACAACAAGTGGGACACAATCATGAAGTGGAACGACATTTATTGGATATTTCAAACTTTTTTAACAAATCAAAAACTGAAAAATTGGGCGTGCAAAATTATTCAGCCCCCTTAAGTTAATACTTTGTAGCGCCACTTTTTGCTGTGATTACAGCTGTAAGTCGCTTGGGGTATGTCTCTATCAGTTTTGCACATCGAGAGACTGACATTTTTTCCCATTCCTCCTTGCAAAACAGCTCGAGCTCAGTGAGGTTGGATGGAGAGCATTTGTGAACAGCAGTTTTCAGTTCTTTCCACGGATTCTCGATTGGATTCAGGTCTGGACTTTGACTTGGCCATTCTAACACCTGGATATGTTTATTTTTGAACCATTCCATTGTAGATTTTGCTTTATGTTTTGGATCATTGTCTTGTTGGAAGACAAATCTCCGTCCCAGTCTCAGGTCTTTTGCAGACTCCATCAGGTTTTCTTCCAGAATGGTCCTGTATTTGGCTCCATCCATCTTCCCATCAATTTTAACCATCTTCCCTGTCCCTGCTGAAGAAAAGCAGGCCCAAACCATGATGCTGCCACCAAACCATGATGCTGCCATGTTTGACAGTGGGGATGGTGTGTTCAGCTGTGTTGCTTTTACGCCAAACATAACGTTTTGCATTGTTGCCAAAAAGTTCCATTTTGGTTTCATCTGACCAGAGCACCTTCTTCCACATGTTTGGTGTGTCTCCCAGGTGGCTTGTGGCAAACTTTAAACAACACTTTTTATGGATATCTTTAAGAAATGGCTTTCTTCTTGCCACTCTTCCATAAAGGCCAGATTTGTGCAATATACGACTGATTGTTGTCCTATGGACAGAGTCTCCCACCTCAGCTGTAGATCTCTGCAGTTCATCCAGAGTGATCATGGGCCTCTTGGCTGCATCTCTGATCAGCCTTCTCCTTGTATGAGCTGAAAGTTTAGAGTGACGGCCAGGTCTTGGTAGATTTGCAGTGGTCTGATACTCCTTCCATTTCAATATTATCGCTTGCACAGTGCTCCTTGGGATGTTTAAAGCTTGGGAAATCTTTTTGTATCCAAATCCGGCTTTAAACTTCTTCACAACAGTATCTCGGACCTGCCTGGTGTGTTCCTTGTTCTTCATGATGCTCTCTGCGCTTTTAACGGACCTCTGAGACTATCACAGTGCAGGTGCATTTATACGGAGACTTGATTACACACAGGTGGATTGTATTTATCATCATTAGTCATTTAGGTCAACATTGGATCATTCAGAGATCCTCACTGAACTTCTGGAGAGAGTTTGCTGCACTGAAAGTAAAGGGGCTGAATAATTTTGCACGCCCAATTTTTCAGTTTTTGATTTGTTAAAGAAGTTTGAAATATCCAATAAATGTCGTTGCACTTCATGATTGTGTCCCACTTGTTGTTGATTCTTCACAAAAAAATACAGTTTTATATCTTTGTGTTTGAAGCCTGAAATGTGGCAAAAGGTCGCAAAGTTCAAGGGGGCCGAATACTTTCGCAAGGCACTGTATACTGTTGAAGTCGGAAGTTTACACACTTATGTCAGAGTCATTAACACTCGTTTTTCAACCACTTCAGAAATTTCTACTTTGTGTATGACACAAGTCCTTTTTCCAACAATTGTTTACAGACAGATTATTTCACTTATAATTCACTGTATCGCAATTCCAGTGGGTCAGAAGTTTACATACACTAAGTTGACAGTGCCTTTAAATAGCTTGGAAAATTCCAGAAAATTATGTCATGGCTTTAGAAGCTTCTGATAGGCTAATTGACATCATTTTAGCCAAGTGGAGGTGTACCTGTGGATGTATTTCAAGGCCTACCTTCAAACTCAGTCCCTCTTTGCTTGACATCATGGGAAAAATAAAATAAATCAGCCAAGACCTCAGAAAACCAATTGTAGACCTCCACAAGTCTGGGTCATCCTTGGGAGCAATTTCCAAATGCCTGAAGGTACCACGTTCATCTGTACAAACAATAGTACGCAAGTATAAACACCATGGGACCATGCAGCCGTCACACCGCTCAAGAAGCAGACACGTTCTGTCTCCTAGAGATGAATGTACTTTGGTGCGAAAAGTGCAAATCAATCCCAGAACAACCGCAAAGGACCTTGTGAAGAAGCTGGAGGAAACAGGTACAAAAGTATCTATATCCACAGTAAAAAAAAAATCCTAGATCGACATAATCCGAAAGGCCGCTCAGCAAGGAAGAAGCCACTGTTCCAAAACCGCCATAAAAAAGCCAGACTACAGTTTGCAACTGCACATGGGGACAAATATCATACTTTTTGGAGAAATGTCCTCTGGTCTGATGAAACAAATATGGAACTGTTTGGCCAAAATTACCATTGTTATGTTTGGAGGAAAAGGGGGGGGGGGCTTTCAAGTTGAAGAACACCTGGTGCACTTCACAAAATAGATGGCATCATGAGGGAGGAAAATTATGTGGATATATTGAAGCAACATCTCAAGACATCAGTTAAAGCTTGGTCGCTAATGGGTCTTCCAAATGGACATTGACCCCAAGCATACTTCCAAAGTTGTGGCAA
Source organism: Oncorhynchus mykiss (assembly GCF_057628025.1). Classification (NCBI taxonomy): domain Eukaryota; kingdom Metazoa; phylum Chordata; class Actinopteri; order Salmoniformes; family Salmonidae; genus Oncorhynchus; species Oncorhynchus mykiss. The sequence goes on from NC_143033.1 coordinate 75,056,247, forward strand.
AATGGCTTTAGTACAACATAGTCAAGGTATTGGAGTGGCCATCACACAGCCCTGACCTCAATCCTATAGAACATTTGTGGGCAGAACTGAAAAAGCATGTGCGAGCAAGGAGGCCTACAAACCTGACTCAGTTACACCAGCTCTGTCAGGAGGAATGGGCCAAAATTCACCCAACTTATTGTGGGAAGGCTACCCGGAATGTTTGACACAAGTTAAACTATTTAAAGGCAATGGTACCAAATACTAATTGAGTGTATGTAAACTTCTGACCCACTGGGAATGTGATGAAAGAAATAAAAGCTGAAATAAATCCTTCTCTTTTCTATTATTCTGACATTTCACATTCTTAAAATAAAGTGGTTATCCTAACTGACCCGAAACAGGGATTTCTTCTCGGTTTAAATGTCAGGAATTGTGAAAAACTGAGTTGAAATGTATTTGGCTAAGGTGTATGTAAACATCTAACTTCATCTGTACCACAGCTGTCAGCCAATCAGCATTCAGAGCTCAAATCTCCCAGTTTATAAATGGGCATTTTGCTATCTTTACAAACCCTGATGTAAAGATAGTCCTAGTATTCAATAGACACACAACACGACTTCTGATGCCAGCATTTGGGTTCAGCCATCCCCAAGTATAATGTCTACCAGCTGCTTTTCAGAATTGTACAGCCTTTATAAGTTACAAAAGCATGAGACATGTAAGTATTGTATGGGTCACAACAACCTCTTAAATCAATTTGAAAAGAATATGAATTTTTCAAGTAGACCTTTGACCGTATCTTTCAATTGGGGTTTTTCATGCTAAATTGTTGAAACAAAACATCATTCTTTTATCATAGTGCCTAACAGTGTTTTAACATTTCTACTGAATAAAAGCTCTCCAATGATTTAATTTTATTGAATTAATCAACTGCTCTCAGGCTTAGGCTGAATATACTCTACATGAATAAATGCCCTTCAAATTACCACTGAGTTAATATCCTTGTTGAAATCTGATTAAAATCTAAAATTGAGTTTTTAGAAGTCCGATTATCCCATGAAATCGAATTTTTAAACCTAATTATGACTTGATTTGCATGTATTTATGGCACCAATGAAATAGATAGATCATGTTAATGTATTAATTAAATCGGCTTATTTGGTTTCCTTTAGGCAACCTGTCACTTTCTTTAGGAGTGATGACTGAGTATACTTTGTTGAACACATTTCTGGCCATGCTGAAATGACGTTAATAAAGAAGAAACCTTCTTGAATCCCAATTGTTTGTCCGTTGATGGAGAAAAATGTGAAAAGCTGGCCCCTTTTTTTGATTTCTGCTCATTACTTGTTGATCGTCCACTTCGTTTGGTATTCAGATCACATTTTAATATTATTCCCTAAACACTGTGTGCTGCTGACACATATTTAGATGCAATCCTACAATTCCTTTGCACTTGTTACTGCTGTTGCTGAAAGGGCTAGGCATAACGCCTTGCGGGTTCATTTACCTTTGTGGAGACAGCTGGTGGCTTGTATGTAAATAGTAGCCAATTAAGCTTAAAAAATAAAAAATAATCATTTTGGAGGGACTATGAATTCCTTCAAATTCAATTATGGAAATGAGATCACCTCTTTAATCATCTGGCTTGTGAACAAACTTCCACTGCTTCAGAGGAACTGTTTGAAGTTAACTATCTAATGTGTTTCCTTTCTTTCAGGCAGCACTAGGGATTTCCAATAAACGTTCTCATGGATTGTGGTGGAAATGTATTCCCACGGGGATTGTTAATAGATGTAGCTACCTGGCTCCGTCAGCAATGAGTTGATTTGCTTTTATGCTAAAAGCCTGCATCCGGGAGATTAGGAGCCTCTCTTTTAGTGGTTAAATTCAGGAAGTGGCTTGGGCCTGAACGTAAAGGGATGTTGTCTGCAGTCATTTGAGTTCAGAGTTGGATGACACGTGATAAATTGGTGCTTGGTCAAGTTAGGATTCGGTCATTAGAGAAGGACTAAGAAAGTTGCCAACCGAGCGTTGCATGCAGATCCTGACACTTGGCTACTGTTTGTTAAGGGAGTACCTTTGCTTAACAAAGTGTGAAACTTGTGATGTGAACACAGTACAAACAAAAGTACATTTCCAGGAAAACGTATGTATTTTCTAGTCACCTCCTCTTACTCTGACACAGCAGAAAAACACAAACTTTTGGAGCATTGATTCACAGTGCTCACATCTGTATGGCATCAAATGTGACTGCATTAGAACAACACAGTTGACTCAATAATCAGTTCACTGCATCAGGACGCTGCATTCACTTCTTGGAAGAAGAAATGGATGAAGTTAAACGACATTACCAACACACACCCCCTAGCTTGTTGAATAGACTTTTAGGCCATTATCCACTTATCCAATTTTATAAGCAAGCGCAAATTATGGTTGACTGGCCAAGCATTCATAACTGCGCTGACAGTTAAATGAACTTGAAATTGACATTTTACACATTTAGCAGATGCTCATATCAGATGCTCTTATCCAGAAATCTCTTGATGTATATTTGTCTTTCTTTGTGTTATCATTGACACTTACAGTTCATAGTTTTGATGGTTCAGCTACACCAATTGGCACAGAGACACTGAGAGACTTGTCTGCAAACATCTAGGTGCAAGCCCTCCTGAAGAATGTGGGAGGGTACAATGAGGCATGCAATTGAATATATATACCCGTTCAGGCATTAGGTTGCCCACATACAACAGTCTTGAAATCAGGCAAAAGGCTTCAGACAGGTGTCCAGACTTCACTCTTCAATTAGACATTTCTCTTTCTGGCGTAAATGTTCAAAATTACACCCGTCCGGGAGTACTCAAGGGTTAGCTCTCCTCATCAGCTGTCTCCGGCTAGTCAGGCTAGTCTAAGGCAGATCAATTGAATTCCATCTTGGAGAGAGGGAGGAGATAAAGAGATGGAGGGCAGCTTCTCCTTTAATTCAGGTCGTATCTGAAACCCCAGATATGTTCTTACTGTATAAAGTACCTATACGCCACATGGACTTCCATACAGTCCCCATTAGAAGTTTCTCTTTTAATTGCATGACAGTTTGACAGAGCTATTAGGATCCTCTGCCATGGACCAATTATTCCTTTCATTTAATTAACTTGTCAAGGGACAGGTGTGTAACTGGTTTCTAGGGTTGCAGGGCTGGATCGCAGGCCTGTGGACAGTGTAAATGAGAAGTTACTGCCGGAATAGAGCGTGTGGTGAGACAGATGGTGCAAGGGCTAGTTCTGGGGCATCTTGCTTCGTTACCTGTCAGACGGGAAATGATTTGGATCCCACTACATGGAAAACATGGGAGATCATGATTTATTCATAAAAACGGACCAAGTACATTTATTATCTGCACTTTCTAACTATCTCCTACAAATTAGCCCATGACATGTAATTTGAACATGATATAGAACGGACCTCTCAGGGCAAGCACTAAAATATTTGAACAAATATATTTATTCTAATTGACTGATTTGTAAGTAAGTGTACAGTTGAAAATATTCCTGTTTTTAAAATTCACTGATGATGGTTAAGGGAACTTGTTTTTTTCCCCAAAGAATATTATTCACAAATCACTGAAGCGTACAAATGTTCATCCCCTTCAGACCTTCATGCCAAGTCTTAATTGCTATAAATGATCCCTGCATATCAAATCCAAACCCTTTTGAAGAGAAATTCCCTCACTTTGCTTCTCTGGTTATAGCTGGATGCCCTCCTGGATTACTTAGGAACTCACAGTGTAAACTATGGAGTCTTTTGGACTACATGTAGCCATACATCTCTCTAAAGATGCTGAAGGCAGAGTTTGACACACAGCACTACGGTAAGTTCCACTATATGGCCCGAGTCAGTATAGAGAAGTGTATGTTGTAACAGCCTCCCCTGTGTTTATGGAGGGGTGTTGGTTGCTAAACTGTTCTGACTGGCTGTCTGGAGAACCATAGAGCTCCCACGGTGCTCTGCTGGTCATTCCTGTTGACTCACCTTCGGTGATAGTTCTCAGGCTAGCAGCAGGAGACAAGGCTTTTTGGTAAGACATCTAACATTTCTCTCAGAAGGGAAAGCAGCGGGAACTCTACAAATGAAGGGGGAAAACGACTCTTCTTGCTGTTACACAACAGCTTTGAATTATACATGTGACCTGTTTTAAATGACACTTTGGTCTTGTTTAGCTGCAATTTTTTTTTTTTTAAGATTTGCATTTCTGAGGTACAGCACTTCACTTGAATCAGATTTGAATATTCATGTGGAATGACCGATTTTTCTTCAGAATCAGAATGTGTCAGAATGTGCCAACACCATAGGATATGCAGTACCAGTTTGTCATCACAAACTGCACATGGCTCAATATAAAGAAGTTAAAAAAAACAAGTTGCACATCGCTACTTTATTCACCTGATGTTTAACCAAATGGAGCATTTAATTAAGCTTAATCTGTCTTTTGCATTGCCTCTGCCAAGGATATTTTGATTCATTTGCAAAGAGGAAAAGTGCAAATTACTACGTAATCTTGATGTATATTTGCCGTAAAATAAATAAAACATGCAGAGAAATTCAATTTCAAACCCGTTTTATCCTCGGGAAAATTATCAACTGGTGTTTAATAAGATATTCTGAACGTGTTTATATACAGAGTGGCATAAACATGATTTGCTCAGGGATGTTTCTTGTTTTGTCTAATTGCCACAGGAACTTACAAAAAAAGGCATTCGGTTTGGCTTTGAAGTTCGCTTGCTAACAATCTAAGGCATGGTCTTAATGTTTATGAAATCTTTGAGAACTTTTTCATCCCATAAAAACATATCTGCTCCACAGCATCCAGCACCATACTGCAGCATCCAGCTCCATACTGCACCATACTGCAGCATCCAGCACCATACTGCAGCATACAGCACCATACTGCAGCATCCAGCTCCATACTGCACCATACTGCAGCATCCAGCTCCATACTGCACCATACTGCAGCATACAGCATCATACTGCAGCATACAGCACCATACTGCAGCATCCAGCTCCATACTGCACCATACTGCAGCATCCAACACCATACTGCTGCATACAGCACCATATATTTTCGAATTAATTTGTTTATTGCTGCCAATCATATAGTGAGAAGAAGGGGTTTAAAATGACAGGATAAATAGACACTGACTGTCTTTTCATCTTTTCAATGGAAATTGGCTAATTAGCCTTTCCATTCCAGCCATGCAGAGTTCATAGCTTTGAAGATAGTTGACATCGAATTGCTATCTCGTGGCACTGGGAGTATAGAAATCAAGAGGCCACTGTAGGTGTAACATGTAATTGATGCCCTCAAAGCAACTCTTTCATTTACACAGCTCTGATGAGTGTTCAATCCAACATCTATTTGACAAGGGACTATCTGGATTGGGGGGTTTGGGGGAATCGAACATAGGAAAAGTGTTTGACTTTTAACAAAACAAGTTGAGTAGACAAATGACTGTTTCCTTTTATCCTACATTAGAGAGAATGATGCATGCATTCACTCAGGAAAGGTTGTCTGAGATGGCACATTCTTCCATTAGGGTTAAGATGAACTATTATTCTCAGCTTAAACGTTAAGAATAATTACTAATTACATTGAACTTTAAAGTAATCGATTGTCAAGAGAAATGAAGGGGCTGCCAAACACTCAGAAATGCCAGGAATGAGCTGGATGAGAATCAAACCAGAGTGTCTCACTCAAGGGAATCACCCTGAAGCCCTTACTGAGGAATCCAGATATCCCGCCTAAAGGCACAATCTGTTGTTTCAACAGGTTGATCCTGCTGGTATATATATCATTAAGTTGCCAATGAACAGTCGGAAATCTTACAGATTGTGCGTTTAAATCACAGCTTAACAGAACACTGTTGGTGATAGTCAATGACAACTGGTAAGTCAAATGAGCTTGCCTTTGCTTCGCACAAAAGTTGTGAACATTATTTACATTCAGGGCATTGACCATATTGCTGCATTATTTATGAGGCAAGTCATTCATTAACGTGCATGGATATGAACCTATGGATGATATAGAGTGATGTAAATCTGAGGTATAACGAACAAGAGGATAATATAGGAATATGGTGGAATCATATTACACGGGCTCCGATGCCTGTGGCAGGAGCTACAGCTAATACGGGTTACAAACGAAGACCCAACTGTGATCTGCCCAACGACGCCTCTCTACCAGACGAACACTGTGCATGTTATGCATGCTTTGACAACGACAACATCGTGCTGGGTGTGAGGGCCGTCACCGACCCAGAGGGTTGGGTGATCTCGGTCTCCGAGGCCGACGTGTGAAAGGTCTTTAACCAGGTCAACAGCCGCAAGGCCGAGGGGCCCAACGGAACTCCAGGGTGCGATCTCAGAGCATCCAGAACAGCTGGCAGGCATATTCACGGTCATTTTCAACCTCTCCTTGTCCCAGACTGTAATGTTTAAAGATGACCGCCATCATTCCCGTGCCCATGAACTCTAAGGCTTCACGCTACAATGACTACTGCCCTGTAGCACTCCTGTAATCAGGAAGTGCTTTGAGAGGCTGGTTATGGCACACATTAACTCCACCATCACAAACATCATAGACCCACTCCAATTTGCATCCTGTCCCAACAGATCCATAGATGACGCAATCTCAATTGCTCTCCACACTGCCCTCACCCACATAGATAAGAGGAATACCTATGTGAGAATGCTGGTCATTGACTACAGCTCTGCGTTCAACACCATTGTCCACTCCAAGCTCATTACCAAGCTTAGGACCTAGGGTCTGAACACCTCCCTCTGCAACTGGATCCTAGACTTCCTGACGGGCCACCCCCAGGTGGTGAGGGTAGGCAACATCACCTCCACCACACTGACTCGCAACTCAGGGGCCCGACAGGGCTGTGTGCTTAGTCCCCTCCTGTACTGCCTGTTCACTCAGGACTGATTGGCCATGCAAGACTCCAACACCATCTTCAAGTTTGCTGATGACACGACGGTGGTAGGCCTGATCACTGGATGATGAGTCAGCCTATAGGGAGGAGGTCAGTGACCTGGCAGTGTGGTGCCAGAACAACAACCTCTCCCTCAGTGTCAGTAAGACCAATTATCTGACCGTGGACTACATCGATGGGGCCACAGTGGAGCAGGTTGAGAGCTTCAAGTTCCTCGGTGTCCAAATCACTAGACTTAAAATGGTCCAATCGTGTGCGCAGTCATGAAGAAGATGCAACAGCGCCTGTTCCTCCTCAGGAGGTTGGAAAAGTTTGGCTTGGGCTCTCAAATTCTCAAGAAGTTCTACAGCTGTACCTTTGAGAGTATTTGGCTGCAACACTGCCTGATATGGCAATAGCACCACCATCAAGTCTGACACCAACAGGCTTCTGAATAGCTTCTATCCCCAAGCAGTAAGACTAATAAATAGCTAACAAAATAAGCTAACAAAATAGCTACACAGACTATCTGAGTTAACCTTGTATCCTTTTTAACCTTTTACTTTTGCACTGTCTCTATGCACACTCACAGGGCCCTATACACACACACACTCACTCCATCATCTGCACATACATTTACAGTGGGGCAAAAAAGTATTTAGTCAGCCACCAATTGTGCAAGTTCTCCCACTTAAAAAGATGAGAGAGGCCTGTAATTTTCATCATAGGTACACTTCAACTATGACAGACAAAATTAGATTTTGTTTTACAGAAAATCACATTGTAGGATTTTTAATAATTTATTTGCAAATTATGGTGGAAAATAAGTATTTGGTCACCTACAAACAAGCAACAAGATTTCTGGCTCTCACAGACCTGTAACTTCTTCTTTAAGAGGCTCCTCTATCCTCCACTCGTTACCTGTATTAATTGCACCTGTTTGAACTTGTTATCAGTATAAAAGACACCTGTCCACAACCTCAAACAGTCACACTCCAAACTCCACTATGGCCAAGACCAAAGAGCTGTCAAAGGATACCAGAAACAAAATTGTAGACCTGCACCAGGCTGGGAAGACTGAATCTGCAATAGGTAAGCAGCTTGGTTTGAAGAAATCAACTGTGGGAGCAATTATTAGGAAAGGGAAGACATACAAGACCACTGATAATCTCCCTCGATCTGGGGCTCCACGCAAGATCTCACCCCGTGGGGTCAAAATGATCATAAGAGCGGTGAGCAAAAATCCCAGAACCACACGGGGGGACCTAGTGAATGACCTGCAGAGAGCTGGGACCAAAGGAACAAAGCCTACCATCAGTAACACACTACGCCGCCAGGGACTCAAATCCTGCAGTTCCAGACGTGTCCCCCTGCTTAAGCCAGTACCTGTCCAAGCCCATCTGAAGTTTGCTAGAGAGCATTTGGATGATCCAGAAGAAGATTGGGAGAATGTCATATGGTCAGATCAAACCAAAATAAAACTTTTTGGTAAAAACCCAACTCGTCGTGTTTGGAGGACAAAGAATGCTGAGTTGCATCCAAAGAACACCATACCTACTGTGAAGCATGGGGGTGGAAACAACATGCTTTGGGGCTGTTTTTCTGCAAAGGGACCAGGACGACTGATCCATGTAAAGGAAAGAATGAATGGGGCCATGTATCGTGAGATTTTGAGTGAAAACCTCCTTCCATCAGCAAGGGCATTGAAGATGAAACGTGGCTAGGTCTTTCAGCATGACAATGATCCCGAAACACCCCGCCCGGGCAACGAAGGAGTGGCTTCGTAAGAAGCATTTCAAGGTCCTGGAGTGGCCTAGCCAGTCTCCAGATCTCAACCCCATAGAAAATCTTTGGAGGGAGTTGAAAGTCCGTGTTGCCCAGCAACAGCCCCAAAACATCACTGCTCTAGAGGAGATCTGCATGGAGGAATGGGCCAAAATACCAGCAACAGTGTGTGAAAACCTTGTGAAGACTTACAGAAAACGTTTGACCTCTGTCATTGCCAACAAAGGGTATATAACAAAGTATTGAGTTAAACTTATGTTATTGACCAAATACTTATTTTCCACCATCATTTGCAAATAAATTCATTAAAAATCCTACAATGTGATTTTCTGGATTTTTTTTTCTAATTCTGTCTATCATAGTTGAAGTCTACCTATGATGAAAATTACAGGCCTCCCTCATCTTTTTAAGTGGGAGAACTTGCACAATTGGTGGCTGACTAAATACTTTTTTGCCCCACTGTATACTGACTCTATACACACACACACACACACACACACACACGCTGCTGTTACTCTGTTTATCTTATATCCTGTTGGCTAGTCACCGTTCCCCTATACATATCTACCTCCATCACTCCAGTATCCCTGCACATTATAAATATGGTATTAGAACTGACCCTGTATGCTTATCTACTTACTTATTGTGTTCTTTATATTTCTTCTTATTTCTCATGTGTTTTTTTTCTAGTATTACATGTTACTGATTATTGCGTTTTGGGGTTCGCAAGAAAGGCATTTCACTGTACTTGTCCATGTGACATTAAAACCTGAAACTAATGTTGTTAGTTACTATTAGTCTGAGTCAAGGGGGAACAATTAGTATGTATGTTCTGATGCCAGAAAGCCATCGCTTGATTTTCCTCCATTGTGAGAGGTGTCGTTAGGTCGACTTTTTGATTAGACAAAGGTTTTTGCTCCAGCGACTGACATTGAGATCGCTCTGTGCTTCTCTCCATCTGGAAGGATGATCAAAGACAATCTGTTGTTCGGACTTCAATTAGACCCCACAGACTTGTTACACTCTGTGCTGTGCAATGCACACTGCTAACTGGTGGTGAGACTAAAAAGCTCCACTGTAATTCTACTGCTGTGAAACAACAAGTGAAAGCCTCTACAGGCAATGAGTACCGCTGGGAATGGTGTTTGATATTCCCCTTCATTAAAGAGAAGTTTGCTGAGTCCTCGAGGGGGGAAAAGCTGCCAATACTTTCCACACAATAAATGGTTTCGAACAAGCTGCCTCAAACTCTGGTGAAAAGCTCCCTAACTCTTTGGATCCAGCACCATGTCTCTCAAAGACACATGTGATGAAGAAAGTGGGCTTGGAGAATTTCTCGTTTCAGCAGTATTCTCAAAGACTTTGGGTTCTGAGATAGCTCTGTTTTTTTTTTGTAATTTTCTTTAATGCTGTCCTCGTGTCCCAAAAGCCTTTGTTATTCTAAACCTTTACAGCTGTAATTGAATGGTATTCCCTTAATGAATTTTAGCTAAAGGAAAAACATTTATCAAATATACTTGACAGAAATAAATAATTGTTAATGCATTATTTTTGATGAAATAAACCAGTTATTATTTTGGTCTATTCTTTTTAAGTTCCATTTACTTTAATGTGCAAGGTATCTCTACGATAGCCTGTTTCAATTCATATCCTGCCCTTCTCGGAACTTAATTATCTACTATATACTCTCTTTATCTTGACACAATTATCCAAATGATGTGGCAAAGTTAGATACAATAACCGTGTTATGTACATCATTTGAACAGTTCTGGCTCAAAGATATGGCATGTCAATGTATTTAAAATTCTCCTACTGAGGTGAATTAACTGAACTGGACTTTGCATATTGTACTCTTGAGAGCCTTCACAAAATGGTCTCCAAATTATGCAAAGAACACAACCATTCTTCTCCATTCTTATTCTATTCTTGCATTTGCTGTCTGCAGCAGTTTGTGGTTCCTCCTTTACCAGCCAGGGGTGCCATGGTAACAACAGCTGAGCTGACAGTCAGATGACTTGGGAAAGCTTGCACCTTCTAATGTAAAAGATCCAGGCTCTACTGGCCAAGTCATCATAATACATTCAGTTCCACAGAATATATGCCTGTTAATTATACAAGACCATCTTCATTGAATAAAAAACGATTTGCATGGTTACGATGGCAAACGCACAACGTTAGGAGCAAAGCAACATTAAACACATAAGAACATTATGTGAGCATGAATGTCTAGAGACCTCAACACATTTACAATGAAACAACAGCAAGAGAGAGAGGGCCGGAAATGTTTTAAGATGAATGCTGAATAGATATAGACATTTAGTGTTGTTATGTAGATGGGTTTACAGTGGCTTTTTCTCACCCAGCCACACACTATACCCCATAATGACAAAGTAATAATAATAATAATAATTGTAACATTTTTGTCAAATTTCTAAAACATGTTTGTCAAATCTACAGTTCAAAAGTTTGGGGTCACTTAGAAATGTCCTTGATTTTGAAAGAAACGCACATTTTTTGTCCATTAAAATAACATAAAATTGATCAGAAATACAGTGTAGATATTGTTAATGTTGTAAATGACTATTGTAGCTGGAAACGACAGATTATCCTCCATAGGCGTACAGAGGCCCATTGTCAGCAACCATCACTCCTGTATTATAATGGCACGTTGTGTTAGCTAATCCAAGTTTGTAATTTTAAAAGGCTAACTGATCATTAGAAAACCCTTTTGCAATTATGTTAGCTGAAAACTGTAGTTCTGATTAAAGAAGCAATAAAACTGGCCTTCTAGAGCATCAGCATTTGTGGATTCGATTAGAAACAAAATGGCTAGAAACAAAGACCTTTCTTCTGAAACTCGTCAGTTTATTCTTGTTCTGAGAAATTAAGGCTATTCCATGTGAGAAATTGCAAAGAAACTGAAGATCTCGTACAACGCTGTGTACCGCTCCCTTCACAGAACAGCGCAAAGTGGCTCTAACCAGAATAGAAAGAGGAGTGGGAGGTCCCGGTGCACAACTGAGCAAGAGGACAAATACATTAGTGTCTAGTTTGAGAAACAGACACCTCACAGGCCCTCAACTGGCAGCTTCATGAAATAGTACCTGCAAAACACAAGTCTCAATGTCAACAGTGAAGAGGCCTTCTATGCAGAGTTGCAAAGAAAAAGCCATATCTCAGACTGGCCAATAAAAACAAAAGATTAAGATGGGCAAAATAACACAGACACTGGACAGAGGAACTTAGGTTAACAGCATCCCGGAGTCGCCTCTTCACTGTTGACGTTGAGACTGGTGTTTGTGGGTACAATTAACAGCTTCTACCCCCAAGCCATAAGACTGTGAACAATTAATCAAATGGCCACCCAGACTATTTACATTGACCCCCCCCCCCCCCGTGACTATCTATGCATAGTCACTTTAACCCCAATCTACATGTACAAACTACAGCGACTAACCTGTACCCCAGCACATTGACTCGGTACCGGTACCCCTGTATATACAGTTGAAGTCGGAAGTTTATATACACCTTAGCCAAATACATTTAAACTCAGTTTTTCACAATTCTTGACATTTAATCCTAGTATAAATTCCCTGTTTTAGGTCAGTTAGGATCTGCACTTTATTTTAAGAATGTGAAATATCAGAATAATAGTGGAGAGAATAATTTATTTCATCACATTCCCTGGCGTCAGAAATGTACATACACTCAATTAGTATTTGGTAGCATTGCCTTTAAATTGTTTAACTTGGGTCAAACATGTCAGGTAGCGTTCCACAAGCTTCCGACAATAAGTTGGGGGAATTTTGGCCCATTCCTCCTGACAGAGCTGGTGTAACTGAGTCAGGTTTGTAGGCCTCCTTGCTCGCACATGCTTTTTCAGTTCTGCCCACAAATGTTCTATAGGATTGAGGTCAGGGCTGTGTGATGGCAACTCCAATACCTTGACTTTGTTGTCCTTAAGCCATTTTGCCACAACTTTGGAAGTATGCTTGGGGTCATTGTCCACTTGGAAGACCCATTTGCGACCAAGCTTTAACTTCTTGACTGATGTCTTGAGATGTTGCTTCAATATATCCACATCATTTTCCTCCCTCATGATGCCATCTATTTTGTGAAGTGCACCAGTCCCTCCTGCAGCAAAGCACACCCACAACATGATGCTGCCTCCCCCGTGCTTCACAGTTGGGATGGTATTCTTCAGCTTGAAAGCCTCCCCCATTTTCCTCCAAACATAACGATGGTCATTCTGGCTGTTATGTTCTGTTAATTACTGATGTCCCCTTTAAGAATGGAGCACCCTTGGTCATGCACAGTGTTGTTCTATGTTATTCTGGTAACTTGTTTTAGTAAATGTGAAGCTCCAGTTCAATCTCTTGTATTCAGTCTTTCTTATTATATAAATAAGTAATAAGAGCTAAGACACTACAATGGCGACAAGTATGATTACCTGCAGTGTGCATCACGAATGCAGATGAACCTCGTAGGAAGAGAGGAAGATTTTGACCCTGTAAGAGAGGAAGATTTTGACCCTGTAGAATAACAGCTAGCAAGCAGTGACGACGAGGGGAGAGCTGACGAGAACAAGGCGGCAGATCAAAGACCCGTGGATCCGGAGGTAAAGAGAATGGCTAGCATCGGGGAAATAGATGTGTTTGATGACACGCAAGAAAACTGGGAAAGTTACATTGAACGACTGGAACAGTACTTCATTGCAAACAACATTGCTGATAACAAGAGAGTACCAGCGATGTTGAGTTTAATTGGCCCAAAAACGTACAGTTTGCTAAGAGATCTGACTGCCTCTCTGAAGCCCTCAAATAAAACATTCACAGAGATTGTGGAGATATTGCAAAATCACCTATCACCTAAACCACTCCTCATCGCGGAACGTTTTCGTTTCCACAAGAGAGATCAGAATGAGGGGGAGGGTGTTAGTACATATGTAGCAGAGTTGAAGAAACTGTCGGAACATTGACAGTTTGGAGAGAACCTAAATGACACATTAAGGGATAGATTTGTTTGTGGACTGAAACATGAACACATTCAGAAACGTTTGCTCACAGAATCAGATCTCACGTTTGCAAAGGCTGTTGAAATTGCTGTGGCTATGGAAATCGCGACTAAAGATGCATTTGAGTTGCAAAGTAAAATAAATACTGACCTATCACAAACTTCCCTGCACAAGTTTTCACGCAGCCGACAGCGCCCCCGTGTGGCCGAAAAATGTAACAGGTGTGACAGAGATGGTCACAGAGCAGAGGACTGCTGTTTCAAAGACGAAATTTGTCACACATGCAGTAGAAGGGGGCACATTCAAAATTCAGTCACAACAGGAAAACTGAGAAAAGTAAAGGGTCTGTGAAGGAGCTAGCATAGAACAGTGGCAGGTATTCAGATGAACGATTAATTGGTACAATGGAGTTAAACACAGTGACTTCTCCCAGCAGTAGCATAATATGGATGACATCAGATATCGAAGGCAAACCCCTCAAAATGGAGCTGGACACAGGATCTTCAGTGTCTATAATTTCCACTACTGTCTACAATGAGCACTTCAAGGCTATCAAGCTGAAGAACACAAATGTGTTACTGAAGACCTACTCAGGAGAGAGATTGAGCCCAATGGGGGTGTTGCAGGTCAGAGTGCGTTATGGGTTGCAAACACAGCAGTTACAGCTAGCTGTATGTGGTGCCTGGGACTGGCCCCCCATTATTTGGCAGGGAATGGCTTTCAAAAATAAAGCTGAACTGGTGTGACCTGAGAATGCTCCACACGTTCCAGTCCAAAGAGAAAGCCACAGACCAAACACTGGAACACTTGCGGAAGAAATACAACACAGTTTTCAGTGATCAGATGGGAACAGTAAAAGGCTTCACAGCAAAACTTGTACTAAGAGATGACGCAACCCCTAAATTCTGCAAAGCCAGATCTGTTCCATACTCCCTGAGACCAAAGGTGGAAGCGGAAATCGATCGCTTGCAGGATACAGGGATCCTGACGAAAGTGGACAGAAGTGAATGGGCCACACCCATAGTTCCTATTGTGAAGAAAGACGGGTCTGTTAGAATGTGCGGGGACTTCAAGGTAACTATGAATTCAATGTTGCATGTGGACCAATACCCCCTGCCACGTCTGGATGACATCTTTGCTGCACTAGCTGGTGGGAAACACTTCAGTAAAATCGAACTGAAACAAGCTTACCTGCAGCTAACGGTTGAAGAGAGCTCCAAACAGTACCTGATAATAAACACACACATTGCATCAGCCCCAGTCATTTGGCAACGAATTATTAACCAGATTTTGCAAGGAATCCCAGGAACCCAGTATATCCTGGATGACATGAACATAACAGGACGCACCGACAAAGAGCACCTGGCTAACCTGGAAGAGGTCCTGAAAAGACTGAAAGAGTATGGTCTACAGGCAAACTTACAGAAGTGTGAGTTTTTCAAAGAAAATTTTAAAAAATGGTCTTCTGTGGACATGAAATCGACCGCAATGGATTGCACAAAACACAGGACAAAATTTAAGCAGTGGTACAGGCACCACGACCACAAAATATCACAGAAGTGAGATCTTTTACGGGACTGATCAATTACTACAGAAGATTCCTCCCAAACCTTTCAGCAGTACTCCAGCCTCTAAATCAGCTCCTGGAGAAGAATAGGACATGGCGGTGGACAGAGCAGTGTGAAAATGCATTTCTTGAGGCAAAACGGCTCATCACATCTGAACAGGTCCTGATGCATTACGACCTTGACCTGACAGTGAAGTTGGCTTGTGATGCGTCCCCTTATGGCTTAGGGGCCGTCCTTTCACACACACTGAAAGGCACACAGAGAGGCCAGTTGAGAGGCCAGTTGCATTTGCGTCACGAACATTGAATGATGCAGAGAAAAACTACTCACAAATCGACAAAGAAGCACTGGCACTAGTGTGGGGCGTCAAGAAATTCCACGCATACTTATATGGCAAGCGTTTCACACTGGTTACAGATCACCAGCCGTTGCTTTCCATTTTCAGTCCAAAGAAAGGCATTCCGGCAATGACAGCAGCCAGGTTACAGCGATACGCCTTGTTCTTGCCAGTCATATGTATGACATTGAGTTTAAGCCGTCGTCCCTCCACACAAATGCAGATGGATTATCCAGACTGCTGTGTACAAGAGAAAGACAAAGGAGTGTGGATGCAGTGGACATTTTCCATACCGCTCAGCTCGAGGCACTACCGGTCACAAGCACAGTTATCAAACAGGAGACAAGGAAAGATGTGACCTTGTCAAAAGTGGACACCTACATCATGTCAGGATGGCCAGCTACTGGCAGAAAAGAGCTGACTCCGTATTTCCAGCGGAGAAAGGAAATTACAACGTACCAAGGATGTTTGATGTGGGGAATGAGAGTCATGATACCCCAGAAATGCCAACATCAGGTTTTGCAGCAACTACATGAAGGTCATGTTGGAATTGTCAAAATGAAGCTGCTCGCAAGGAGCCACTTCTGGTGGCCAGGTCTGTATCAACAGATAGAAAATATGGTGAAGAACTGTAGTGGATGTTTGAAAACCCTTCACAGGCCTGCTCCTGTCCCAGTCCACCCATGGGAATGGCCCGCAGAGCCATGGCAGAGAATTCGTGTGGACTACGCTGGTCCCTTTGAAAAGCACATGTTTCTGGTTATAGTTGATGCCCATTCCAAATGGCCAGAGGTGCTTTGCACTGACTCCTCCACCTCAGCTCAGAGGATAGAGTGTCTCAGAACAATGTTTGCACACTCCGGATAAGTGACTACGCGCAAGCTTCTGTAAGTGCCGAGTTTACAAGATTCATGTCAGTAAATGGAATCAAACACTCAAACTCAGCTCCGTACCACCCTGCCACCAATGGGCTGGCAGAGTGCTATGTGCAAACCCTAAAGCAAGAACTGTGCAGCAAAACGAGACGAAGGGACTTTGCAAACAAAACTGGCCAAGTTACTGGCCTCCTACCGAAACACCCCACATGCCACGACAAATGAAAGCCCAGCCGCACTGATGTTCGGGAGGCCTCTCCGCACACAGCTGGACATCATGAAGCCAAACAGGCGTACTGAAGTGCTGAACAAACAAGCCAAGATGCTCTCCGGTGGCCGGGAGCACCATCTCCAAACAGGACAGGAAGTGATGGTGCGAGACTACAGAAGGAGGGAAATGGACAAGAGGGACCGTACATACAAAAACGGGACCCAGAACTTACCAGGTTCAAGTGAGCCCAGGCATAATGTGGCGGCGTCACATTAACCAAATGCATTCCACGGAAAACAGCACAACAATTGAGAGAGAACAGGCACAGAGAACTCCTGAGAGTGACACACAGGGAACTGTAGAACTGGGAACTTTCCGGCTACCCGGATAAAGCACTAAATAAACGTCAGTTAGTGCTAAATACGTCTGCTAGAATCCTGACTAGAACCAAAAAATGTGATCATATTACTCCAGTGCTAGCCTCTCTACACTGGCTTCCTGTCAAAGCAAGGGCTGATTTCAAGGTTTTACTGCTAACCTACAAAGCATTACATGGGCTTGCTCCTACCTATCTCTCTGATTTGGTCCTGCCGTACATACCTACACGTACGCTACGGTCACAAGACGCAGGCCTCCTAATTGTCCCTAGAATTTTTAAGCAAACAGCTGGAGGCAGGGCTTTCTCCTATAGAGCTCCATTTTAATGGAACGGTCTGCCTACCCATGTCAGAGACGCAAACTCGGTCTCAACCTTTAAGTCTCTACTGAAGACTCATCTCTTCAGTGGGTCATATGATTGAGTGTAGTCTGGCCCAGGAGTGGGAGGGTGAACGGAAAGGCTCTGGAGCAACGAACAGCCCTTGCTGTCTCTGCCTGGCCGGTTCCCCTCTTTCCACTGGGATTCTCTGCCTCTAACCCTATTACAGGGGCTGAGTCACTGGCTTTACT
Source organism: Oncorhynchus mykiss (assembly GCF_057628025.1). Taxonomy (NCBI): domain Eukaryota; kingdom Metazoa; phylum Chordata; class Actinopteri; order Salmoniformes; family Salmonidae; genus Oncorhynchus; species Oncorhynchus mykiss. The sequence goes on from NC_143033.1 coordinate 75,073,932, forward strand.
GGGGCTCTCTCATGCCGTCCCTGGAGGGGGTGCGTCACCTGAGTGGGTTGAGTCACTGATGTGGTCATCCTGTCTGGGTTGGCGCCCCCCCCCTTGGGTTGTGCCGTGGCGGAGGTCTTTGTGGGCTATACTCAGCCTTGTCTCAGGATGGTAAGTTGGTGGTTGAAGATATCCCTCTAGTGGTGTGGGGGCTGTGCTTTGGCAAAGTGGGTGGGGTTATATCCTTCCTGTTTGGCCCTGTCCGGGGGTGTCCTCGGAATGGGCCACAGTGTCTCCTGACCCCTCCTGTCTCAGCCTCCAGTATTTATGCTGCAGTAGTTTATGTGTCGGGGGCTAGGGTCAGTTTGTTATATCTGGAGTACTTCTCCTGTCCTATTCAGTGTCCTGTGTGAATCTAAGTGTGCGTTCTCTAATTCTCTCCTTCTCTCTTTCTCTCTCTTGGAGGACCTGAGCCCTAGGACCATGCCCCAGGACTACCTGACATGATGACTCCTTGCTGTCCCCAGTCCACCTGGCTGTGCTGCTGCTCCAGTTTCAACTGTTCTGCCTTATTATTATTCGACCATGCTGGTCATTTATGAACATTTGAACATCTTGGCCATGTTCTGTTATAATCTCCACCCGGCACAGCCAGAAGAGGACTGGCCATCCCACATATGCTCTCTCTAATTCTCTCTTTCTTTCTCTCTCTCGGAGGACCTGAGCCCTAGGACCATGCCCCAGGAATACCTGACATGATGACTCCTTGCTGTCCCCAGTCCACCTGACTGTGCTGCTGCTCCAGTTTCAACTATTCTGCCTTATTATTATTCGACCATGCTGGTCATTTATGAACATTTGAACATCTTGACCATGTTTTGTTATAATCTCCACCCGGCACAGCCAGAAGAGGACTGGCCACCCCACATAGCCTGGTTCCTCTCTAGGTTTCTTCCTAGGTTTTGGCCTTTCTAGGGAGTTTTTCCTAGCCACCGTGCTTCTACACCTGCATTGCTTGCTGTTTGGGGTTTTAGGCTGGGTTTCTGTACAGCACTTTGAGATATCAGCTGATGTACGAAGGGCTATATAAATAAATTTGATTTGATTTGATTTGTAGAGGACGGTGGGGCAGTAAAGAGACCCCAGGCTGAAAGAAGGAAACGTGTTGATGAAGGTGCTGCTATAGCAGAAGCTATAATGGAACAAGCACACACTGAGGATGTTCAGGAGCCTCCAGAGAATCCTGGCCAAACAGTTATATTTTTGTTTCATCAGACCAGAGGACATTTCTCCAACAAGTATGATCTTTGTCCCCATGTGCAGCTGAAAAAAGTCTAGCTTTTTTTATGGTGGTTTTGGAGCAGTGGCTTCTTCCTTGTTGAGCGGCCTTTCAGGTTATGTCGATATAGGACTCATTTTACTGTGGATATCGATACTTTTGTACCTGTTTCCTCCAACATCTTCACAAGGTCCTTTGCTGTTCTTCTGGGATTGGTTTGCAGTTTTCGCACCAAAGTACGTTCATCTCTAGGAGACAGAATGTGTCTCCTTCCTGAGCGGTATGACGGCTGCCTGGTCCCATTATACTTGTGTACTATTGTTTGTACAGATGAACATGGTACCTTCAAGCGTTTGGAAATTGCTCCCAAGGATGAACCAGAGTTGTAATGGTCTACAATTCTTTTTGTGAGGTCTTGGCTTATTTCTTTTGATTTTCCCATGATGTCAAGCAAAGAGACACTGAGTTTGAATTGACTAAAATTAGGTAAATTAGCCTATCAGAAACTTCTAAAGCCATGACATCATTTTCTGGAATTTTCCAAGCTGTTTAAAGGATCAGTCAACTTACTGTATGTAAACTTCTGACTCACTGGAATTGTGATACAGTGAATTATAAGTAAAATAATCTGTCTGTAAACAATTGTTGGAAAAATGACTTGTGTCATGCACAAAGTAGATGTCCTAACCGACTTGCCAAAACTATAGTTTGTTAACAAGAAATGTGTGGAGTGGTTGAAAAACGAGTGTTAATGACTCCAACCTAAGTGTATGTAAACTTCCGACTTCAACTGTAGCCTCGTTATTGTTATTTTACTGTGTTACTTTTTATTTAATGTTTTACTTTAGTTTATTTAGCAAATATTTTCTTAACTCTATTTCTTGAACTGCATTGTTGGTTAAGAGCTTATAAGTAAGCACTTCACGGTAAGGTCTACAGCTGTTTTATTTGGCACATGTGACAAATTTGATTTGGTTTGATTTATTGTGGAGTAACTACATTGTTGTTGATTCCTCTTCAGGCTTCTCCTACCACAGCCATTAAAGTTTGTAACTGTTTTAAAGTCACCATTGGCCTCTTGTTGAAATCCCTGAGTGGTTTCCTTCCTCTGCGGCAACTGTGTTAGGAACGACACCTGTATCTTTGTAGTGACTGGGTGGATTAATACACACCCTCCAAAGTGTAACTAATAACTTCACCATGCTCAAAGGCATATTCAATGTCTGCTTTTTTTTAAACCCATCTACTAATAGGTGCCCTTTGTGAGGCATTGGAAAACCTCCCTGGTCTTTGTGGTTGAAATTCACTGCTTGACTGAGGGACCTTACAGATAATTGTGTGGGGTACGGAGATGATGTAGTGATTAAACAATCATGTTAAACACTGTTATTGCACAAAGAGTGAGTCCATGCAACTTATTATGTGACTTATTTAGGCTTTCCATAACAAAGGGGTTGAATATATTTATTGACTCAAGACATTTCATCTTTTCATTTTAAATGAATTTGTAAAAATGTGTACAAACATAATTCCACTTTGAGATGATGGGGTATTGTGTGTAGACCAGTGACATAAAATCTCAATTGAATCCATTTTAAATTCAGGCTGTAACACAAAATGTGGAAAAAGTTCATGGGTATGAATACTTTCTGAAGGCACTGTAGTTATCAGAGGACTAGTCATGGCTGTTGATGTAGTTTCTGACACGGCACAGGGAGTTTTGTAGAGATGAATAATGCATGCTGTTGTCTCTTGATAGGCCGAGCTTGACAAGAGTTGAGCAAGTAATTCAAAGGCTCTCTCTCCGTCGATGCATGAAAGTAGAAGATAATTAGTCTGGCAAAAACGTGATAAAGTTAAACAAGGAGACAGGAATTCTCATTGAAAAATCCCCAAAATATTCCATAAGAGACAATATTGACACATCTTGCTTTTTCACCAGGCCTAGACTTTGAAGTGGTTCAGTCTGCAAGTCCAGGGGATCAATAAAGTAGGTACCCATGTCAAAGGTAGCTATTTTAATGATGAGAACGTCTCTTAGTAATTATTCTATTTTGCTCCAGAGGATCCTCCCTTGTATCGACAAGGAGTCATTAGGGTTGCCGCTGTAAAGAGAAGATTGAAGGTCTATTAGGTTCTCTACTTTGGAATCTGCTGCATTTTTCTGTTACACGTTCTGAGTAAGGAGACATTTTGCTTCATACTTTCATTGGCTCTATTATTGTAGTTACCCTTGAAACTGCCATTGTAATGTAGTTGCCCCTGTGAATCGTCTGGCCCAACAACATCAGGCATTGTGAGTTCAAGAAGAATAAGAAATGCTTAAAACGTTTTGTGTTTAATTGTTTCATATTTTTTATGAGATTTGTTTCTCATAAATGCCTACAATAAATTGCTGATGGGCATTATGTAACTCTAACTGATGCCATTGCAAAAGTGATACTGTAAAAAGGAAGCTTTTGAGTACACAACTGGCAAAGCCACAAAGAGCCAGCCTGCAGTGCAGTCTGAAGCTGGGGTCGGAGGGCAAGCCCCAGAGAGATGATCCAAATGAAGTGAGTTAATCAAAGTGCCAAGTTGCAGACAGAATGTCCATATTATCGATGTTTCATAAATAAGCAGCATATATTTTACATTTTGACAGGGCACCCCTGTTTTCACAGGGTAGTTTCCACTATTAGGCTATGGGGTTATTGTTTAAGGAGTAGTTCACTATTTTACAACTTGAGGTTAGATGGTTCCTCACCCTGAAAGTAGTCTATGTATAACGTATACGCCGCGAAGCAAGTGAGTTAATGATGAAAGGATAAACAAGAACAAACATAAGAAGTGTACTGAACGTGAGAGAGAACAATACCACCTAATGGCAACTGAGGGCTAAATAAAGGGGGAGTAATCAAGGAGAAAATGATGAGAAGGTGTGCGTAGTGATGGGAGCAGGTGTGCACAATGATTGTTGCCAGGTGTGCGCAATGTGGGTTGCCAGGACTGGTGGTTAGTAGACCGGTGGCATCGAGCGCCTGAGGGAGGGAGCAGGAGTAATTGTAATCCATGGTTCAGTTTTCTTTATACGGCCGTTACAAACTTGAGCTGACTTTAGCCAGCATTAACTAACAATCAATGGAAGTGATGGGAGGCTTGTGAGCATGTTGTTGTTTGTTTATGGCCAAATCAACTTTAATTAAGTAACATCAAACCAAATATGGAGTTCATTTCAGGTGATTTGAGCGTTGTTTTTCTAAACATGCTCATATATCCCCGTCACTTCCATAGATTTTTAGCGGTGGCTAAAGTGAACTGAACTTCGTAATGGCTGTTTAAAGATAACTGAACCATGGATGACAGTTTCTCCTGGTCCATAGACTACTTTCAGGGTAAGGAACCGTCTAACATAACATTGTAAAATAGTGAACTAGTCCTTTAACAGGCTCTGGTAATTTGGTTGTTCATTTTTTTCTCTCTTGTAGAAAATTATTGTAGCTAAAGCTCAAGATCGAATGGGCAACGAGACTAAGACAAATGAAGAACTGTATATGTCCTTCAGTAACCTCTTGATTAGCTATATTGGCTCTACACTGTACAGAACTGGACACTGTTTGTTTGAGCTGAATTATGTAGCTGGACTCAAGGGTCTGTTTTACGTGATAACATGGAGGCAATTATATTCATTTTGCTTTAAGTTATTGATTTGACTTTAAACCGCCTATTATTGATATCTAAGGGATCAGGAGAGCGCCAAAGCACTTTATCGTGATCTATTAATACATCGTGGAGGGGAGAAAAGTAGGTACAAAAATATAGCGGTGTTCCTCAAACGATAACTGCTGGGCCTTTGTTCATATTAGGCTTCAGTTATGAATATACATTTTATACAATCAAAAATAAAAAGCCTCCAGTTTTGGTTGCCAATATTGTGAGTTATTGATTAATATTTCATTTTCTTATTAGGCACAACACCTGATCTGTTAGGTAGATATATATGGGGAATAATTGATGGTGGTGCTTATTTACCATGACATACATCTGTGTCAGTTGGTATGTGCTTCCATATACAGTAGAGTCTGTCCGTGTCGTACTGTACATTAGTAATTATGTCAATAGGTTGAGTTTCTGTCACACCTACTCCCGTTCCATCTTTCTGGCGAGTGCCATCGCCGGTCTACTAACCACTGGTCCTGGCAACCATCATTATGCACACCTGTTCCCCATCGTTATGCACACCTGGACTTCATCATTACCTTGATTACTTGTTCCCCTTTATTTAGCCATCAGTTTTCCATCAGTGTTGCTTTTGTTCACGTTCAGTACGTGTCTCCTGGTTTGTTTATCTGCTTATACTCACTATTAAACTCACCTGCGTCCTGACTCCTGGTGTATATGTTACAGTTTCCTTATTATCTTGTTTTAGCAACAAGCCAGCCATTGAGCATCTCTCTGTGTGTGTCTTCTAAGACAGTGTACTGCTCTTCCTTCTTGTCAGGGTGTCAGAATTATTCCAAGTCATTCAAGAATAATTCCAGGCAAAGATGTTAGTTCAGACTTATTGATTTATGCTTACGTAGAGGTCTTGGCTTTCTCAGACAAGAAGCACAGCAAATCTGTCTGCACGGCATGGCTGCATCAGTGTTTATTGAAACCATGATTCTACATATTCATCCAAACATGGCCCATCCTGCTGAGGGTGGTTTCTCATTCTGGTCTCTAGAACCGGATAGTTAGCATTGCAAAATCTATTCCAAATTCCTGCTTGCTGAATCAAAAATGCACCAATGGTACTCGGTTGTTAGTGACACATGCACAAAGACCCAAGATATGGATTTTTATGACACAATGATCCTGTCTGTGCTCTTTATTGTACTGTGCACATTTGTTTAGTTACACAGAAACATTGCAATTGCAAGTCATCTACAGAACCGAAATGAAATGTCAGTGTTAATCAGTATAATCTTGGGTAATGATGGAGATACATTTGTAGAATAGCTGGTGCTGAATGTGAATTTAACGTCCAATAACTGACGCCGAGATTGAGTCAAATGCACTTCCAAAGCATTGAGAGTTATCCTGTGTTTTCTGCATTTGTTTTTAAATGCCCTGTCAGGGATGATATTATGAGGGTAGTTTGATGGATGTTTTGTTGTGATTCAGTGGCAGAAAATGAAGTGGCATTATCCATGACAAAAATTGAAATGAGCTCAGTCTATATTGTCGCACAGGATGTGCAATCACAGTGGAAATTGATGAATAACGAATCATCAGGATGCTGGTTGAAAATAGACAGCCAAACACAAACAAATCCCTTCTGGTTGGATGACTTGCATATAGCTGGATATAGCTACTTTTCTATACTATGGCTGAAAACCGTCTTGATTTGCATGTAAACACGTATAAAGGATATTTCACTTTGTGAATTGTAAGCTGTACTTCCCCATTGTTGTAAAATAGCCATGTTTCTGAGAACGGGAAAAAAGAAGAGTAGGCAGTAAACGTGAGAAGTGTTTGTTAGCCTTCACATTGAATTTGGTCAGATGCAGCATGTGGCATGGGGGTTCATTTTCACTTCCTTCACTCAATCTGGACACATTTCCCTTCTGTCAATATGTATCCATCTGATTTTCCTGAGGATGAAGTGATGTTTGACTGTGTGAATTGCATGCGCTTCGAAGCACACTCGCTTTGTTTTTCTGTAACTCTAGGCCTGTGCGTCAACGCCTAAGGGTGTGTGAAAAAAGAAATATCAATATTCTTGAAACAATTGTCAATATCTGATTTTGAACATAACGCGTGAATGAATGTGATGTCAGATTTGAGAGGAAACGATGAGTGAATAATGTTCTGTTGCTGAATATAAATACAGCAGGTTGTTTATAATGAATGCCTGCATCACCCTGCGTATGTATCATCCAGGAACTATATCTCAGGCTCCACAGCCATGCACTTTGTTTGGGCTCAGAGGACCAAGTGGGCCAACAAGCACTGCACTCTTCACCCTGTCAAAGTAGAGGTTGTGGTCACCTTTGTCCTAAAATAAAGCACACAGACACTACCACAGTAGTTGACCTAAAACCATACTTATTACAGCGATGGCACACAAGAGAGTGGTTGAAATAAACAATGGCCTGCAGGCATTGATGATGGTGATGATGATGATGATGATGCTTAGTCTGTAGAATGCAAAAAGGAAACAGGGATGGAATATTTTATTTCAAAAACTGGTTTTATTTTTATTTGAATGTGTTGGGTTTATGAACGTGCCACCAACCATGCTTCCTCAAACCAAATGAAACTTGGGCAGATTTACAGGCCCTCTTTATTGCCGACGCTAAATTCTAATTATGTCTAACAGTCAACGACACCAGTGTCACCTAGGTGCTACGGGGCTTTCACAGTCAGTAATTAAGAGAGAAGCATTTCTACACACCTTCACCTCTAACAGAACCCTATGATTAAATATAAATATGGCTTTGAGAAGGTCTATGTCCTGGGTACTTTAAAATGCAACAAACAACAGTCTTTCGAGTGCCAGTGTTAAAAAATATGATGAAGATAAAACAGCAGCCAGTGTCTCTGTCAACAACAGCTAATTACAAACATGCGTTTCAGAAGTGTTATGTACTAACAATCATCAGTGGAACCCAATGTTGCCAAGGTAATATATATATGGTGCAATCTTGAACATCCTGCTATTGTTCTCGTTAAGCCTAGGAGCTGGTTATTGCAGACTCCACACCACTGATACGAAGGGTGAACAAGTTGTCCATGTTTACAATTTGTACTCGGCTTTCTGTGTTGTATGGATCATGCTCAAATCATTGTTGAAATGTGCAGGTTGCTGTGACTAGCTTGTATGCCGGATGTACCAACCAGACTTGGGGAACAGATTGGCGAGCAGGTCTAAAGCGGATTAGAGTTAATTACAGGGACGTTCCTGCTTGTCATATCCTTGAATCCTCTCACTATTTCCATACTAATGCTGAGGCATTGACTGAGAGGGGGCTGAGGGTGATACAGTACCTCCAATGGATCGCAGTTATAGTCGAATGTGAAACATGGAACTCTCAAATACATTTTGTAATATTCTCATTTACTACAGTATGTGGAATTGCATGCTTGTTGTAAAACGGTTCTCATTTAGTGTTGTAGCATAACTTGATGAGTTGGGTTGCAGCTGTATTTGCTTCTTATTTTGTTCCAGAGTTGGATTGAGAACCACAGGCTTAAAGTTTCATACACATTTTGAGTTTTGACACACCTTCACTTTTCACTTAAGGAGTAAATACAGAGTTAATACCGAGGCGGTTGTAACTAAATGTGGGATGAACATAGAAAAGTCCCATTGACTCCCTGTCTGAAACAAAAATGGAGATAGACACCTCTGAAGATCGCTGCAGAAAGAACTGACATGCTACTATTATCATATTCCAACGCCACAGAGCAGTCAATTAGTGGTGTTTTGTATAGAATGAACACTTTGATCTTAAGTTGCCTATAATTCCACATAACAAACTGCCCTTTCCTCATAACAAGGCCTGAGTGGGACTTGGCTCACTGTTTACTTTAATTGTCAACCAATTTCACAACTTTAATTTCATCATTTTTCAGACTCCACTCCTCTGGTGCTTTCGGGTTTAATTTCCCTGCAATGAAACCCTGTTATTGAAGTCCAATTGGCTCCAAATGAAAGACAAAAATGAAAAACAATGTGATCCATTGGACACTCAATACTCTCCTGCCAATGTCATCTCGTTCCCTGTGCTTGCTTTCTTGGTGTTAATTGGATACTGTTGTTCAGGTTGGCATGGATATAGGAATTCATTGCCAAAGGGAGCTAGTATTAGTAATCATATAGTCTGATACACCTCACCTTTTCTTGTTTCGTTTATTCTCAGTGGAGGAACTCTGCACACATTAGCTGGCTTAATCCATAAAAGCGCCTCCAATTTACTTGCATGAATTGAAATGATGACTGACTTATCACAGTCTTCAAGCTAAAGCCATTTTTTTTTGTTTGACACACAACACTGTGACTAATAGATCCAAGAGTGCAGTATGACGCAGACATACTGTACATTTACTGAAGAAAAAAAAACTTCCTGGGGGAATTGTTCCCTTAATTGTCAGCCAATTAATGAGCTGACCGGAACAATGTGTCCTACAGCAGTTTGCGCTGCTTTTGTTCCTAAATTAGGACCACATTAATTTATGTCTCAACTCAAATGTAACATGTCCTTTGGAAGATAAACATTTTCCCTAAAGTTTATAGCTGATGGTACGTTGTTGCCTGTTTTCTTATGGTGTGATGTAGCCCGTAATAAATGACATATTGTTTATGAGATATTGCGCCAGACAGGGACAGATTCTTATTTTCAGATAAAGAGGAATGCAGACATAAGATTACAAAAGTGAAAGAATGGCGTTCCTAGAACATTATGATAAATGTTTGTTATATTGTCAACTTTATGAAGGAACACTAAATACTGTATGTTCCAGATGTTCTGCCATTGTTTTAAGAGGATGTGATTACGTGGTTTTAAAATGAAAAACACCAATCTTAATGAAAATGTCTCACCTCTACAGTATATTTTGGTCATAAACTGTAGTTTTCATCTTCATCATTTCCCCCATTACTTTGGCTGTGCAAGCTACTCCTTCTCTGAGATAAGAATATATCCAAGTTCCTCTTTGAGAGTAGTTGGAGACACTTTGACCTCAATTTTAAAGTCTATATTCCTTTATGCTTTAGGATATCACACAGAATAAACTAGACCACTGGTGGCCTGACATTTAGGTTACTGGGGAACTTTCTCATCTAACATTTGACTGTCTATTCTAGGATGAATTAATGTCTTGAGGGGTGGGGGGTTGGGGTGGCGGGTGAGTACACAGAGAGAAACAAAACATATTTAATATATAACTGTCTGAATAATTGTGAGGATAAAAATCGGTGAGGTTTTGTCAGGATAGTATCCTAGCCCCTTTACTAAAGCCTAGTTCTCCCTGTGGCTGGTAAGAGCAAAAGGGCTGCATACCCTTCTGGGAACAATCCATCTCTCGGTCTAGGTGATGAAACAGTACTTTCCCATCCAAGACAATCACAGTTGTGCAGTGAGGTGCAAGGCAATTGAAAGTGACATGGCAAACTTGAAAACGATTATGATTCATTTGTCGGGATTGACATCATCTAATACAGTGTCTATTATGCCAGCCCCTTATGTCATTTAGACTAACATGAACCAAATCCAAAATGTTAATTGTGAAGTCTTTAGTTGAGACTGAGCATCGATGAAGGTGACCAACCAATAAAATAGTAAAGAGCTTTGTGTGCACCTGTGCTACCTTCTAAATAGACCAAACAAAAAGTGTCAAAAAGGTGGAATGAGGAGTTTGCACTGAACTACAATGTACCAAAGCTATAATTCATTTAAACTGGGTCTCTACCCTTTGAATATGGTGACCTATTCTTTAACGAAATGAAAAACAAGTTCAAAAAAGGTCACATTCACAAATAGGGGGTGGAAAATAGTCAGGAATATATACATCTCTTCTATATACATTATGCTTACTGCACCCTTTGATTTTCTATTCAATATATGCATGCGCACAGGCATATATTCAGTCGGATATTTCCCACTTCAAATTGAAGTTAAGCATTTCTGCATCAAATTATATCAATGCTACTAATTTTTCAAAATGTTATTTCTCAGAATTTTGCAGCTATAGTTTTCAATGCACTATGCATGACTTTTAATAGGCACAGCTCATGCATAACATTCATATATGAAGCTGCTTTGATTGACCCTTCCCCAGAGAATCTAAGAAAATCTGGAAAAACTCGCTGTTTTTTTTTTTAACATCTACTAAAACATTTACAAATACTCATGTGCGTCTTCGCCAAAACAATTCATTTTACAACGGGCATTATGGTGCACTGCCATCTGCCATGTCTCCTTTCAAGTCACAAGATATTTTGACATGGTTGGATTCATTTCAATAACTTTATTTTCACTAATGTAAGTATGAATATACAATTATTGAAGATTGTTGTGTTATAAGGTTGCCTGTCATTTAGTTGAAATACGGTTTCCTTCAATGTCTTACAAACTTCTACTTGTTATTTTTTTGTAAAAACAATATCACATATGTTCTGGCCACAGACATCTTAGTCCTGGCTATTTGATGCCAACACTAACGGAATCTGTTTAATTTTATAATTGATCTTAAAGACCAATATTAGCAGCAAATTGATATTTGCTAAGATCCCTCTAAGTATCTACTCAATTAACGACAAAGCTTAGCTTAAAGTCCCAGTTCAGTCAAAAACGTGATTTCCTGTGTTCTATATACATTTGCACACTATTAGGTTGGAATAATAATGTGAAACTTATGATAATGCTCTTTTTGGTGTGAGAGCTGTTTGGAAAGACCGCCTGAAATTTCAGCCTGTTTTGGTGGGATGGAGTTTGTCTGCCTGGTGACATCACCGAGCGATAAATTAGTTAATAGACCAATAAGAAAGAGTTCCTAACCTCTCTGCATATAACAGCTAGTTTTCAGTTTCCCACTCAGACCACTCCCATAAATCAAATCAAATCAAATCAAATTATATTTGTCACATACACATGGTTAGCAGATGTTAATGCGAGTGTAGCGAAATGCTTGTGCTTCTAGTCCCGACAATGCAGTAATAACCAACAAGTAATCTAGCTAACAATTCCAAAACTACTACCTTATAGAGACACAAGTGTAAGGGGGTTAAGAATATGTACATAAAGATATATGAATGAGTGATGGTACAGAGCGGCATAGGCAAGATGTTGTCAGTCCTAGCTAAATTATTGCTTGATAAATTGCTATTTTTGTTTATTTTTGACCATTTTAATAGAAAATAATCACCTTAAGGTACTTAATCGTTACCCAGAAATGATTTGATATTCAGATGAAAACAGCTGCTTTGGACCTTTAATAACATGAGACAACTCTTAATTATTTGTCAGGATTTCAAGGTGAATCTCAAGTTGTATTTTCTGTATATTGGCTGTGAAACTCAGTTGTATACATGTCTGTTCCAATAAGACTCCTATTAATTAGTTAGGAAAAGTCAGGTAAGTATTTTTCTCTAAATGTGATTAATATCTGTCAACAAAAAGCATTTAGCAACATACCTGTAAACTTATATGTGATTGGAATTGTGTGTATATTGAGAAGGTATTGACATCATTTTTTACAGCATGAGTGAAAATGAAGAGTTGCAATGCAAACCCACACAAAGGTCATACTTCATAAGACACATTTAAGTCACGTGACTTGACATTCTACCCTGCTACATCTGGCATAGAATCTAGCATGAGGATGCCTCGTCACACAATTTATAACTGATGTCACATGCCTGGCAAAGCTGCCCGGTGACTGACAGAGCTAACAGAGAGAGCCACTGGTCAATACTGTGAAAGTACTGCTCTCCAGGCTATCTGCTGGGCTTGTCTGAGGTGTAATCCCTCTGTCAGTGGAAGTGTATCCATTGAATTGCATATATTATATTTGTGCTCCACTGCCGCCAGTGTGCACAGGGCTTAAGGGTTCTTACTCGCACTACCATTTATATCTTCTGACAACCGCCCACCACCGGCACAGCCCACATCTTTCCCATGCCTCTTCCTACGTGGTGTGGCTCCCATTCCAATCAGATGGGCTTATGCTAATACACCTCGGAAGCAACCAGACACCACTGACTTCTGTTTGTATATATTTTCTCTGTCGTTCCTCTTCTGAGCATGTACACAGAGACGTTGAAAGGGAAGCACAGACTGTGGAATAAAAAAACAAAGTACTTGAAATGTACATGTGGATGGAACACAGTGGACATTTCTAAGTTGGGGCTCCCGAGTGGCGCAGCGGTCCAAGGCACTGCATCTCAGTGCTAGAGGCGTCTCTACAGACCTTGGTTTGATTCCAAGCTGTATCACATCCGGCCGTGATTGGGAATCCCATAGGGCTGCGCACAAATGGCCCAGTGTCGTCCGGGTTAGGGTTTGGACGGGGTAGGCCATCATTGTAAATAAGAATTTGTTCTTAACTTCACCTTTATTTAACCAGGTAGGCTAGTTGAGAACAAGTTATAATTTACAACTGCGACCTGGCCAAGATCAAGCAAAGCAGTGCGACACAAACAACAACACAGAGTTACACATGGAATAAACAAACAAACCGTCAATAATACAATAGAGAAAAGGTCTATGTGTGCAAATGAGGTAAGAAGATAAGGAAGCTAGGCAATAAATAGGCCATAGTGGCAATTTATTACAATTTAGCAATTAAACACTGGCGTGATAGATGTGCAAAAGATGAATGTGCAAGTAGAGATACTGGGTTGCAAAGAAGCATAAATAAATAACAGTATGGGGATGAGGTAGTTGGATGGGCTATTTACAGATGGGCTATGTACAGGTGCAGTGATCTGTGAGCTGCTCTGACAGTTAGTGAGGGAGATATGGGTCTCCAGCGTCAGTGATTTTTGCAATTAGTTCCAGTCATTGGCAGCAGAGAACTGGAAGGAAAGGCGGCCAAAGGCGGAATTGGCTTTGGGGGTGACCAGTGAAATATACCTGCTGGAGCTCGAGCTATGGGTGGGTGCTGCTATGGTGACCAGTGAGCTGAGATAAGGCGGGGCTTTACCTAGCAAAGACTTATAGATGTCCTGGAGCTAGTGGGTTTGGCGACGAATATGTAGTGAGGGCCAGCCAATGAGAGCATAGAGGTTGCAGTGGTGGGTAGTATATGGGGCTTTGGCGACAAAACGGATGGCACTGTGATAGACTGCATCCAATTTGCTGAGTATGCATAAAAATGAAATCAAATCAAATGTTATTTGTCACATACACATGGTTAGCAGATGTTAATGCGAGTGTAGCGAAATGCTTGTGCTTCTAGTTCTGACCATGCAGTAATATCTAACAAGTAATCTAACCTAACAATTTCACAACAACTACCTTTACAAGTGTAAAGGAGTGAATAAGAATATGTACATAAAAATATATGAATGAGTGATGGCCGAATGGCATAGGCAAGATGCAGTAGATGGTATAGAGTACAGTATATACATATGAGATGAGTAATGTAGGGTATGTAAACATTATATAAAGTGGCATTGTTTAAAGTGGCTAGTGATACATTTATTACATCAATTTTATTAAAGTGGCTAGAGTTGAGTCAGTATGTTGGCAGCAACCACTCAATGTTAGTGATGGCTGTTTAACAGTCTGATGGCCTTGAGATAGAAGCTGTTTTTCAGTCTCTCGGTCCCTGCTTTGATGCACCTGTACTGACCTCGCCTTCTGGATGATAGTGGGGTGAACAGGCAGTGGCTCGGGTGGTTGTTGTCCTTGATTATCTTTTTGGCCTTCCTGTGACATCGGGTGGTGTAGGTGTCCTGGAGGGCAGGTAGTTTGCCCCCGGTGATGCGTGCAGACCTCACTACCCTCTTGAGAGCCTTACGGTTATGGGCGGAGCAGTTGACGTACCAGGCGGTGATACCTCCCGACAGGATGCTCTCGATTGTGCATCTGTAAAAGTTTGAGTGTTTTTGGTGACAAGCCGAAATTCTTTAGCCTCCTGAGTTTGAAGAGGCGGTGCTGCGACTTCTTCACCACGCTGTCTGTGTGGGTGGACCATTTAAGTTTGTCCGTGATGTGTACGCCGAGGAACTTAAAACTTTCCACCTTCTCCACTACTGTCCCGTCGATGTAGCTAGGGGGGTGCTCCCTCTGCTGTTTCCTGAAGTCCACGATCATCTCCTTTGTTTTGTTATTTCCACCTGTCTAAAGGTTCAATAAAGGTTAAATAAAAATAAATAAACGTTTTCTCAGTATGAAAATGCATCTTGTATTTCATGAAACATATTTTTTTTAAATACATATTTAGAAAATTGTACACTGTATTTGATTATTATAACTTTAGCTGAATATAGTTTGATAATGCAGCAACTATTGCCCAATCAATGTCAATTCCAAATGGTCCAGTACTAACTAGGTGTAAAAAGAGGTTTAGTAGCTTGAAGGTGTTAAGAAACAGTGTGTTAGCACAATAATATAGGCTGTTGGCCTGGTGTATAATGTTCCCGCCTTGCATGTTATTGTTGTTGGCAGGATAATGCATTAACAAGTATGTTGTGCTGTGCCTGTGAGAAAGCTACAGAATAGAAAATAGACGCTATGCCTCAAAGAAGGATGTACAGAAGCCAGAATGTTAATATGGGCGTATTTTAACACCACCAATCCCCTCTGTTACAAGGCTATTGAACCATCTGTAAAATTGCAAAGTGCTGTCTATGCCTTTCTCCCAGGGTTGGAGATATTGTCATGTTCCTGGAAACATTAAGGAAATGTGTTTTACAGAATAATAATGTGTTACAGAGAAATTAGGTCTGTATTTGTCCATTATTTTGTACAGGTTGACAAGAGAGCTGTTGTGGTCGGGGAACATGTTGTTACTGAGAGAGGTAAACACTTAGTACATGTTGTTACTGAGAGAGGTAAACACTTAGTACATGTTGTTACTGAGAGAGATCACCACTTAGTACATGTTGTTACTGAGAGAGGTCACCACTTAGTACATGTTGTTACAGAGAGGTAAACACTTAGTACATGTCGTTACTGAGAGAGGTCACCACTTAGTACATGTTGTTACTGAGAGAGGTAAACACTTAGTACATGTTGTTACTGAGAGAGGTAAACACTTAGTACATGTTGTTACTGAGAGAGGTCACCACTTAGTACATGTTGTTACTGAGAGAGGTCAACACATAGTGCATGTTGTTACTGAGAGAGGTCAACACTTAGTAGATGGCTCCTTTTGTTCTTATGCCAGAGTGACATCCTGGCGGATGGAGGACATGAGGATGTCAGTTAAGGATTCATCCCCACATCTGCTCCCTATAAACATAATAATGTATTCAGTTATAAAACTAATTTCATAAACCACTAATACTTTCTCAATGTCTTTCCATTGCTTAAAAGCTCATCATGTTCTTCTGGTGGCAAATATTTCCCATACATATTGCATTGAGCACTTAAGCTCTTCAAGAGGTGGTTGTCTGTCATATTGCTGCAATGCTTGATGGGTTTTAATTTACCACTCCTGTCCTGAAGTATGACGCATGACAGACAAATGCGTTATATAATCATTATTCTGACACCAAAATTCAGATTGATCCTTTCTTTCCACCTGTCTAAAATACAAATATGAACATTTGTTATTCACAACTCAAAACCAATGTTCAAGGCCTGCTTTGTGGAGACCTGGGAAAAGTAACAGTGATTTGAGTAGATCTTATTTAAGCAAAAGCAGCCCCATTGTCATGCCATTATGATGTGTCAGTGTCCTGATGACAGAAGACTGTCATGATGTACAATACAAAGACACTTGGTGCAACTTAAACTGAAATGACATGAGAATCAGCTACATGCAGACACCCATAGAAATCTTCAGAATTGTGTCAAATTATTCTCCGTTGCTGCAGACTACACAATAAAACACATTGAAATGCAATGCAAGGTAGGCAATAAATAGGCCATAGTGGCAATTTATTACAATTTAGCAATTAAACACTGGCGTGATAGTTGTGCAAAAGATGAATGTGCAAGTAGAGATACTGGGTTGCAAAGGAGCATAAATAAATAAATAAATAACAGTATGGGGATGAGGTAGTTGGATGGGCTATTTACAGATGGGCTATGTACAGGTGCAGTGATCTGTGAGCTGCTCTGACAGTTAGTGAGGGAGATATGGGTCTCCAGCGTCAGTGATTTTTGCAATTAGTTCCAGTCATTGGCAGCAGAGAACTGGAAGGAAAGGCGGCCAAAGGCGGAATTGGCTTTGGGGGTGACCAGTGAAATATACCTGCTGGAGCTCGTGCTATGGGTGGGTGCTGCTATGGTGACCAGTGAGCTGAGATAAGGCGGGGCTTTACCTAGCAAAGACTTATAGATGTCCTGGAGCTAGTGGGTTTGGCGACGAATATGTAGTGAGGGCCAGCCAATGAGAGCATAGAGGTCGCAGTGGTGGGTAACATATGGGGCTTTGGTGACAAAACGGATGGCACTGTGATAGACTGCATCCAATTTGCTGAGTATGCATAAAAATGAAATCAAATCAAATTTTATTTGTCACATACACATGGTTAGCAGATGTTAATGCGAAATGCTTGTGCTTCTAGTTCTGACCATGCAGTAATATCTAACAAGTAATCTAACCTAACAATTTCACAACAACTATCTTATACACACAAGTGTAAAGGAGTGAATAAGAATATGTACATAAAAATATATGAATGAGTGATGGCCGAATGGCATAGGCAAGATGTAGTAGATGGTATAGAGTACAGTATATACATATGAGATGAGTAATGTAGGGTATGTAAACATTATATAAAGTGGCATTGTTTAAAGTGGCTAGTGATACATTTATTACATCAATTTTATTAAAGTGGCTAGAGTTGAGTCAGTATGTTGGCAGCAACCACTCAATGTTAGTGATGGCTGTTTAACAGTCTGATGGCCTTGAGATAGAAGCTGTTTTTCAGTCTCTCGGTCCCTGCTTTGATGCACCTGTACTGACCTCGCCTTCTGGATGATAGCAGGGTGAACAGGTAGTGGCTCGGGTGGTTGTTGTCCTTGATTATCTTTTTGGCCTTCCTGTGACATCGGGTGGTGTAGGTGTCCTGGAGGGCAGGTAGTTTGCCCCCGGTGATGCGTGCAGACCTCACTATCCTCTTGAGAGCCTTACGGTTATGGGCGGAGCAGTTGCCGTACCAGTATACATCCCGACAGGATGCGGGAATTGAATCTTCAGAATTGTGTCAAATTATTCTCCGTTGCTGCAGACTACACAATAAAACACATTGAAATGCAATGCAAAAAAACAATAGTAATCAGGTAGAATTGTTGATTGATAGAGAACCCTGGGATGTAAATGACTCTGCTCTTGATTGCTGTGTTCACGCAGAATAGACTTCCTGAGCTGTTAAAGACATAGGAGTAATTTCAGGGCCCCAGCTGCAGGTGCCATGAAAAAAGGGCGACAGAGGGCTCAGGAGTTACATCTCTTCAAGTTTAAATTCAATGATGGAAGTGAGTTCACATGAGACTTTCCTCCCATGAAATAAGTTATTTCTTCAGCAGGCAATTGTTCTCAAGTCTTGATAAAAGGGTCTTGTATACCGTGTAATAATTTCCCTGTCACTCACAATGACAAAGCTGTAGTGGAAGGACAGCCATAGGGGAGCAATACAAGTCCTTCAATTAGAAGATACAAAAGCATCCAAACCATTTCCAAACCATTTCAAACGGATTATTCTTGACATTTAAAGCAGATCTCAATGCTTGACCTACAATGCTGGTATGTTGGGCTTTCATCCTACTATTAGGAAGGAAATGAGAGATGTCCTCCGGATCCTGTTTTGTTGTCCACTCTGTGGTGAAGTATTTTTAACAAAAATGCAGTTTGAAATGTCCCTAGGAGACGTGTGAACACTCCCTCCCCTTTGACTGGTGGAAAGGGTGACCTTGCTTAGGTGAGCTAACCCACTGGGCACACACTGGTTGAATCAATGTTGTTTCCATGTCATTTCAATGAAATTACGTTGAACCAATGTGGAATAGATGTTGAAATGACGTCTGTGCCCAGTGGGAAAGTTGCCCCACCATCATCGCATTACCTTGAATGTATTTGTGCTTAATATTTGTATAGGCACTAAGACTTTATGTCTCACCAAAAAAACAAAAACTCATATGTAATGTCTACAACATGCAGGGCTGATTATTGTGTAATCAAATATGCTGGTTAATTTGCTGAGGACTACAGATGTATTTTGTTCATCAAATGCCCCAAAAAAGACAGCAATGCTTTCTGAGTTCCAAGCACAGCTGTAAAACAAGGTGTCCTCGTGCCAGCTGCTGTAACGCTGTTTGAATGGTGACAGCAAGTTGCAGATGCTGGGATATTATCATTTTTCAATTGACTGTGCTCTCAGCGAATTGCTCAAGTATTAAAAGCCCCTCTGTTCACCGTCCCCAGGGAACTCAGCCAGGTGGCATTCGATGGAACCAGGTAACAACATTCATCTCATGTGCACAATGGTGAGACCAACAGTTGAGAATGTTGTCATTGCTTAAGACTGCGCCAAGTCAACACAAAGGTTACCAGACAACATGACAACCAGAACATTTCAATAATATACTTCAATTTTGAATCAGTGGATCAATTCAGTTGTTCATGCGGCTGAAAGTTGTCCTGCTTTAAGTTACACTGTATCTATTCTCGAAGACTATAACTTACGAGCGCTGTGTGGCCGAAGAACTGAGACTATTTCGCTTCAGTTGAGATACTGCAGAGGGTGGGACCTGAGCCCTTTTGGAACCCGTCTGTGTTCATCTGAGAATAATGTGAACATCTGTTACAACCTCCAAGCTGCTTTAAGGGCTTGAAATATTGGTGGGTGGAGTGTTCAACATGCAGGGCTGTCATGAAGGATACATTTGTGGAAGTACAACACTGATTCTTTATGCAATTTCAGAGGCAGGTTTTGCATCTCAGATGAGGTAGGCAGGAAAACATTTTCTTTGTTTGTTCTACTCACTTACCTGCTGGATTGACTTGCACCTCAACCGGTAATGTTGTTTCCCACCTTATATTTGCAACACACACCAATTTGACGAACACAACCTGTCGGTTTGTGAAGGAATTCCGCTGCATATTTCCCTTACTTCAATCAACGGGCACGTTACGGTATACCGTCATATCAACAAAAGGGATGTGAATGTACAAATCTGCCCATTGAGACAGGAAAACAACACTTTTACCTGATTGAAGGAGCCAGAACAGATCTGCTAAACTCCCATTTGAAACCCCGTGGGCAGTCTGGGCTCATTTAACTCTAGACAGCAGCTTCTCGTCTAATGTATGAGGATGTACCACCCTCCCGTTAACCTCCATCTTTCTGTTACTTTTCATTTAGATAGGAAAACAGATTGACCTAATTGAACCTCCAGGCTCCAGTCAGTACCAATCAATTAATTGTTTAATGGGCAAACAGAGATCACTGATACCTCTCTTAATGGTAAAAATAGAGGGCCAATTCTCTCTGTTAGCAAATAGCAAATGGCAGCAAAATTAGCATTCAGACGGTTTCTTCCAATGTCTGTTGTCTGGAATTTGTAGTCGAGTAGAGAGGAGTCGAGAGCAGGACACAATTTACAGCAGGTTTTGTTTTGAGTGTGGGCTTGGGAGCAAATTGCTTTTTTAAACTGCAGATCATGTACAAGCTCCGAGTTTTTTTTTTAGCTGTTAACTGGATTTTCGCAGATAATATGAGGTGAGGTGGACTCTGCTCAGCCCCACTGTGAAATGTGTTCCACCGTGGGAGGAGCCTTTGGCTGACAGCGGGGGCCTTGAGCTTTGACTGATAGGCAGCAGCTGAAGGCAACTGTGGAATTGCAATAAACCGCAGTATCCTGTAATTCCAGCAGATGTAATTACAGTAAAACAACAGTGACTTTGAGCACAAAGTATAGACCAACCTCACTTCACCAACTTCAAAAAAGGAAGATTAATCATGGCCCTTTTTTATTTGCTTGTGTACTGCAAAGATTCATCACCAGGACACATGTTGTTGAATGTTGTCTTGTGAAGGATGAGGCAGGAGCATTGCAGGTGAAGCGGTTGCATGCAGGCATCCTGAAGGCCCACTGGATTGCCTTGTCCCTCAACTAAATGCAGCATTGTGTTCTGATGATTCATGGTTCAGTACCAGGCATCTTCCCAACATTGGGAGCCAGTTTATGCCACTCAGATTGATCTTCTCCCCTCTCCAAACCTCTTATCTGCTTCAACAACAAGTGGAGTGATAGACACAACGTTTCATCACCACAGTAAGAAATGCTAGTGTCAAAGGCTTCTCTGGAAGTCATTTATTCATTCAAAGGAATTATGGTGATCTAATTGTATTTGACAGTGGGTTGTTTTCCAGTATGAAGCTAGG
Organism: Oncorhynchus mykiss; assembly: GCF_057628025.1. Classification (NCBI taxonomy): domain Eukaryota; kingdom Metazoa; phylum Chordata; class Actinopteri; order Salmoniformes; family Salmonidae; genus Oncorhynchus; species Oncorhynchus mykiss. The sequence continues at coordinate 75,095,219 of NC_143033.1, forward strand.
TAAACTATAGATGAGTCATTGTATGAATAACGACATACGGAGAAACTCTGCTAACATCATACAAAATACAATTTTAGATACAAAGTTTCCACACAGTATGTTTATACACAATTTGTTGACCTAACCAAATGTTCTTATCATATGTTAGGACTAACAGGTTCCAAATGTTCACAACAAGATTACACAAAGTTGTGTTGCTTTTATCTTATAAACAGGGACAGTCATTTGGGAATTAAAGGCTGTATTGTGAACATTTAAGATGAGGTAAGGGGTGAGTCGAAGGTGCGACATTGTGGGGACTAGACATTGTTTTACTGGGGAACATATTGTGAATACTAATGTAGTGTCTCTAACTCAAATTGTCTTCCTTTATAATCAGGAAGACTGACAACAGGAAACTCAAGCTCCAGAGGACTGGGGAAAAAAATCTATTAACACAATATGCTGTTTTGCTTGTTAAAATAATGGAAAAGCTTTAGGGGGAGGCTGACCTGGGTAGGTGCATTGTTCTCCTCGCTGTCGCTTGAGTTAATTGCAAATTTGAACCCCTTAAAGCCTTATGGAAGTTTGTGCAGTTTGACAAGCTTCACTCAGATATGAACTCCAAACTCCCATAAATTATTCCTCTGGATAATCCTAATTGAACATGTATTGGCCAGGCAGCTTATGTTGTTTTGGCTCTTATTAAGAGACCATCAAAGGCTATTTTGAAGGGTGTCAGGGAAGCAAGAATTGACAATGGAGATAAACACAGTCCAGGAGATCTCTTTTTCCTCTGTGGAGCCCAGTAATGCAGGACCTGTCACTAAAGCTGCCCTAATTGGGCCCTAGCTGTGGATATGATGGGGGTTTGGGACTGTTACTAGGGCATCTGGTAGTTTTCACATCTTTCCTTATTAAGCAATTCACTGGTCATATGCTGGAGGCAAGATCTGATCGCTTGGGAGTTAGATTTATGTTGTTGTTTTACCCAGCTAAAGCACAATTTCAACAGTACACCTGAATCAATCATTACTGTGTGTGCCAGTGAAATGTATGGTTTAGTGTCGAAGACATACTATAACAGACACATATTCTGGCAAAACCAGTTGTAGACAGGGAAACAAGGGTGAATGAAAATTAAATGATGCACCCGGTTGATCGGTTTCCATGGTAGAGTTTTCTCATCATCACACCAAAATATAATGGCTGATGCCACCCAGGTGGTGAGCTATAGAGGTGTCAACTTTCTGAAAATAGCCAAAAGAGAGAACACGACATCTTGTGAAAACGATGGAATGTATGCATATTAAAGACTGGTGTAAATGAAAGCGAGAAATGTGTGAGTTGGAGCCTGTGTGCCCAGTACTTGTGACGGGCTGTTCACAGGGCATCCCGGGGGAGGCGTGCAGGGAGGCATCACCAGCCAGTGTTGCCTTATCCTCTCAGTAGACCTCGTCGGACAGCAGATAGCGGCAGCCTCCAGGGAGGTCCGCTCACTCCGCTTTACGGACGACCATCCTACAGACAGATTCTGTCAGACACGTCCTTCTACCAGAACATCCCGACTTTTAAACGGCTTCCTTACTTTATTACGTCCCCTGCGTGGTTTGAGGGACAGTTGCTATGAATCAAAGTTTCAAAAAGTTATTTGTCTCGTTAGTGAAACGCTTTCAGGATTTAGGTAATTACGATGCTGAGTGATCATTTACAAAGTGTCTGTTAGCAGAAAAGACAGCAGGAGCACTCGTGGGAGTTCAGTGAGTGATGGGTTTATTTGTGCATAAAAGCCAACCGTACCCAAACAAAATCATATTTGAATCAATAATGAACATTTTAATTGAAGTGCATTTTAAGATGCCCAAAGACAGGGATTTGGACAAACATAAAAGGTATTCACCCAGCTTATTTGATAGAAAACTCAGGTAGGGCGTCTGCTACTTCCTGTATGATGCATTTTGTCTACCTCCACTTGTACACTGTCCATATCAAAGTGTCTGTCAGGATGTCGCTCTCCTCAAAAGATACAAAGTAGGAAAATGCATCTGTAAATGTTAGATTATAGCCTGACCCTACATCCAGTATAGGTTAAAGACACAAAGTGATTGAAATGTGCCTCAGAGGACGTAACAACGCATTCTGAAATTGAGCAGCAGTATGACTTGGCATGTGAAGACGTATTGTAGGCCCAGAGATAGATCTGAATCACTCTCAAGACTAAGTAACTTTGTTATCTGATGCCAATCAGATGATCGCTAATAGGCAATTGTGCCAAAACCAATTAGGTTCAAGTGAATCTGTCTGTCAAGAACTCCCCACATAAAAATTGGAAGAACTCTTTGGAGACACCCGTCAGGACTGCAGAGTTAATTAAACCTTGCAATCAGAGGTCAATGAAATAAGAGTTGAGCGTTGCACCTCCCAAGACAGCTGTTAACAAAGCAGTTTGTGCTGATTATTCCAGTGCAAAGTGCTGATGTGACAGTTGAAACTCTGGACCTCATCAAAAAGTTTGAAATCTCAACCTCAATGAGGCGGCCAGTGGTGGATTTACCTGTGCTCGGTTTTGTTCTGTGCTCCATTGATTGGCCTGGGCTTCTCTATCAAGTTGAAAAATAACTTAAAAAACACCTACTTATCAAGTGTTCGGAGCTCCATGGGTCCCTCTCTGCATGTGGGGTTGATTTTGGCCCTGGCTTTATCCCTGACAATACCGTTCACAGCTGAATCTTTCCTCTGCACAACAGTATCACTTGCTTTGTGTTGGATGTTACAATGACTATGCCAGGGTGAGCTCTGCAATGTTTCAAATACAATTCTAATGAAATACACTCCTTCCATGTCTTACCTAGTCTTTCACAAAAGCTCAGAATTTTGATTCAGACAGAGTACCCCATTGAAGGCATTCATTGTCTCCAGGCCTGCCCATAGGTTGAGTTCATTATTTGTTACCGAATTACCAAAGAGATAGTCATACTACATTGCCAACACTGTTTCCATTTTATTGACACCCTTGTTAAAAAAATCCAGGAACATTTTGGAATTGCATCACACCAGCATACTATATTTTATATCTGATCCATAGCATTGTACTTTTTCTGCAGAGCTCTACTCTAACCTTAATAATTGAGTATTGCAGTTAAGCCATGCTATTAAACCCCATTGGCATCTCAATTGAGTGTTAATGCTCCTGGTATTACCCAGGACTACTGAGGGCAATATGCATACTGTATAGAAAGAAGGACATAAACCTATCATAAGAGTCCAGGGAATTTTACCTCTGGGCTCAGAATTGAATTTGTAATCTATTTTCTAATATTTTAATAATAAAATCAAACTGGATAATCCTCAAAGTGAATTGTTTGTCCATCACTCTTGTATGTGATGATTATACATCTGACTATAAGGAATGTTATAATGACTTTACTGTATGTACAGTGGGGCAAAAAAGTATTTAGTCAGCCACCAATTGTGCAAGTTTTCCCACTTAAAAAGATGAGAGAGGCCTATAATTTTCATCATAGGTACACTTCAACTATGGCAGACAAAATGAGAAAAAAAATTCAGAAAATCACATTGTAGGATTTTTAATGAATTTATTTGCAAATTATGGTGGAAAATAAGTATTTGGTCAATAACAAAAGTTTATCTCAATACTTTGTTATATACCCTTTGTTGGCAATGACAGAGGTCAAACATTTACTGTAAGTCTTCACACACTGTTGCTGTTGCCATCGTATCTTCTGGTAAAAAAAAAGAGCTTCTGGATCAGGACAGCGATCACTCACCTCGGATTAGACAAAGATTTTTTCTTCAACAAGCAGGATGCACAGGATGTACTTCAGACACCCGACAAGGCCAAAATCCACGTCATTGGCAAGAGAAAGAGACGCAGGTATAGAGGACACGGTATGGGGTGCCACGTAAGGATCCGCAGACGGCGAGTGGGAAATCTGCCCTTACCAATATTACTTGCTACCGTACAATCATAGGACAATAAATTAGACGTATTACGATCACGAATATCCTACCAAAGGGACATCAAAAACTGTAATATCTTATGTTTCACCGAATCGTGGCTGAATGACGACATGGAACACATTCAGCTGGCGGGATATATGCTGCACCAGCTAGATAGAACAAGACGGGGGGGGGGGGGGTCTGTGTATATTTGTAAGCAACAGCTGGTGCACGAAATCTAAGGAAGTCTCCAGATTTTGCTCATGATCTCATGATTAGCCGTAGACCACACTATTTGCCAAGAGAGTTCTCTTTTTTTCGTGGCTGTTTATTTACCACCAGACTGATGCTGGCACTAAGACTGCACTCAGTCAGCTGTATAAGGAAATAAGCAAACAGGAAACCGCTCACCCAGAGGTGACACTCCTAGTGGATGGAGACTTTAGTGCAGGGAAACATAAATCAGTTTTACATCATTTCTATCAGCATGTTAAATGCGCAACCAAAGTGAAAAAAATTCTAGATCACCTTCACTCCACAAAGCTCTCCCTGGCCCTCCATTTGGCAAATCGGACCCTAATTCTATCCCCCTGATACCTGTTTACAAGCAAAAATTAAAATAGGAGGCATCAGTGCCTATAAAAAAGTGGTCAGATGAAGCAGATGCTAAACTACAGGACTGTTTTGCTATCACAGACTGGAATATGTTCCTGGATTCTTCCGATGGCATTGAGGAGTACACCACATCAGTCCCCATAGTGACTGTTCGTACATACCCCAACCAGAAGCCATGGATTACAGGCAACATTTTCACTGAGCTAAAAGGTAGAACTGACCCTTTCAAGGTGCGGGACTCAAACCCGGAAGCTTAGAAGAAATCCTGCTTTGCCCTCTGACGAACCATCAAACAGCAAAGCACCAGTACAGGGCTAAGATTGAATCGTACTACACCGACGCTCGTCAGATGTGGCAGGGCCTGCAGACTACAAATGGAAGCACAGCCACAAGCTGCCCAGTGACACGAGCCTACCAGACAAGCTAAATCATTTCTATGCTCGCTTCGAGGCAAGCAACACTGAGGCATGCATGAGAGCATCAGCTGTTCCGGACAACTGTGTGATCACGCTCTCCGTAGCCGAAGTGGGTAAGACCTTTAAACAGGTCAACATTCACAAGGCCGCTGGGCCATACGGATTACCAGGACATGTGCTCCGGGCATGTGCTGACCAACTGGCAGGTGTTTTCACTGACATTTTCAGCATGTCCCTTATTGAGTCTGTAATACCAACATGCTTCAAGCAGACCACCATAGTCCCTGTGCCCAAGAACACTAAGGTAACTTCCCTAAATGACTACATACCCGTAGCACTCAAGTCTGTAGCCATGAAGTGCTTTGAAAGGCTGGTAATGGCTCACATTAACACCATTAACCAAGAAATCCTAGACCCACTCTAATTTGTCTTTCTCTCTCTCTCTCTCTCGACTCCTTGCTGTCCCCAGTCCACCTGGACGTGCTGCTGCTCCAGTTCCAACTGTTCTGCCTGCGGCTATGGAACCCTGACCTGTTCACCGGACATGCTACCATGTCCCAGACCTGCTGTTTTCAACTCTCTAGAGACAGCAGGAGCGGTAGAGATACTCTGAAAAGCCATTATTTGATTATTATTATTATGATTATTATTATTTGACCCTGCTGGTCATCTATGAACATTTGAACATCTTGGCCATGTTCTGTTATAATCTCCACACAGAACAGCCAGAAGAGGACTGGCCACCCCTCATAGCCTGGTTCCTTTCTAGGTTTCTTCTTAGGTTCCGCCTTTCTAGGGAGTTTTTCCTAGCCATCGTGCTTCTACACCGGTATTGCTTGCTTTTTGGGGTTTTAGGCTGGTTTTCTGTACAGCACTTGGTGACATCAGCTGATGTAAGAAGGGCTTTATGAATAAATTTGATACAACGATGTTGCTTATAGGGAGGAGCTCAGAGACCTGGCCGCGTGGTGCCAGAATGACAATATATCCCTCAACGTAATCAAGACAAATGAGATGATTGTGGACTATAGGAAAAGGAGGTTTGAGCACGCCCACATTCTCATCGACTGTTCTATAGTGGAGCAGGTTGAAAGCTTCCATTTCCTTGGTGTCCAAATCCTCAACAAACTAGAATTGTCCAAACACACCAAGACAGTCATGAAGAGTGCACGACAAAACAGATCCTCAAAAGGTTCTACAGCTGCAACACAGAGAGCCTGGTTGCATCACTGCCTGGTACGGAAACTGCTCGGCCACCTATCGCAATGCACTACAAAGGGTAGTGCGTACGGCCTAATACATCACTGGGGCTAAGCTGCCTGCCATCCAGGACCTCTACACCAGGCGGTGTCAGAGGAAGGCCCTAAAAATTGTCAAATACCCCCGCCATCCCAGTCATAGACTGTTCTCTCTGCTACCGCATGGCGGTACCGGAGCGCCAAGTCTGGGACCAAAAGGCCTCTCAACAGTTTTTACCCCCAAGCCATAAGACTCCTGAACAGGTAATCAAATGGCTACCCGGAATATTTGCATTGCCCCCCCCCCCCACCCCCAATCCCCTCTTTTATGCTGTTGCTACTCTCTGTTTATCATATATGCATAGTCACTTTAACTATACCTACATGTACATATTATCTCAATTAGCCAAACTAACCACACCTTGACTCTGTACCGGTACCACCTGTATATAGCCTCGCTACTGTTATTTTCACTGTCATTTTACTGTTTTTTTTTTTACATTTCTTTACTTAGCTATTGTTTACCTAATACCTATTTTTCACTTAAAAATTGCACTGTTGGCTGGGGCTTGTAAGTAAGCATGTCACTGTAAGGTCGACAGCTGTTGTATTCAGCGCACGTGACGAATAAACTTTGATTTGATTTTCCAATGCCTTGCTAAGAAGGGCACCTATTGGTATATGGGTAAAAAAAATACAAAAAAATAAAAAAAAACAGACATTGAATACCACTTTGAGCATGGTGAAGTTATTAAATTACATTTTGGATGGTGTATCAATACACCCAGTCACTGCAACAATACAGGTGTCCTTCCTAACTTATTTGCTGGAGAGGAAGGAAATCACTCAGGAGTTTCACCACGAGGCCAACCGTGACAGTTAGAGTTTAATGTCTGGGATAGGAGATCTGAGGATGGATCCGAGACAAAAATCTGGTTCAGTATGCTTTCCAACAGACACTGGGAGACAAATTCACCTTTCAGCAGGACAATAACTTAAAACACATGCCCAAATATACATTGGAGATGCTTACTAAGACGACGTTGAATGTTCCTGGATGGAGTAGTTACAGTTCTGACTTAAATCAGCTTGAAAAGCTATGGCAAGACTTAAAAATGGCTGTCTAGCAATGATCAACTTGACAGAGCTTAAAGAACTTTTTAAAGAATAAGGTGCAAATATTGTTCAATCCAGGTGTGCAAAGCTCTTACAGACTTATCCAGAAAGACTCACATCTGTAATCACTGCCAAAGGTGATTTTAACATGTAATGACTCAGGGGTGTGAATACTTATATAATATGTAAAATTGATATTTCTGTATTTCATTTTCAATACATTTGCAAACATTTCTAAAAACATGTTTTCACTTTGTCATTATGGGGTATTGTGTGGAGATTGGCGCTACATTTTTTAAATGTAATCCATTTTGAATTCAGCCTGTAACACAACAAAATGTGGAATAAGTCAAGGGGTATGAATAGTTTCTGAAGGCACTTATGTGGCCCATAGAACAAATCCTTTGAGAGTGCTGGTTAGATTCCTTTGCACCGCCTACTACTAGCCACAGCACAGCTATACAAAACTTTGAGGTAAATTAAGACATGGTGCTTCATAGTCCCCATGAAGATCATTACAAAGCTCCTGCAGATTATGCTTAGTATCCAGCTCCCACAAGGCCTTGCTTTTCACTTATCAGCAGGCGGACTATTATTCTACGGATAATGAGAGGGAGGGAAGGTGTCCTTACACACTTTGAGGCAAAACAAAGACGAATGAGGAAGAAACAACAGCGATAAGCACTTCCTTTACCACAGGGACACATTGTTTAAAACATATGGGATTTTAAGATTGAGCAGTACTCTCACTGGATACAAGTATAGATGTATTAAGTTTGAGCGTGGATGAGGAGAATGGAGAGTACAAAGGAAAGGCCTTGGAGATACTGTATGTTCATGTATCTGACTGTTGTGACACTAAGGAAGAAAGGCCATTCGTCTGTAAGCTGCGACGCCAGACGCACACAGCCTTGTTTTTCAGACTGGGTTGAGCCACAAGTCCAGGCAAATAATGCTACAGTTCAGTCATCTATGTGTAGTAGTACTTATTGCTTGTGATAGTTAGTTTTTTATTACTAGCTCCCATTGCATGATTGCAACACCGTGTCCCCATTCACATCAAGGACTACAAAGCAATTCCCAGAGTATAGCAAGGCTCTGGCACGCAACGATAATTAGCCATAGCGATTGTTTTTCTCACTAACTTATTCATGATCTTTCACATTTGGTAGGCACTGTGAGGCGACCGCTGTGTATGCACCTTTACAAAGCTAAGTCTCTTATTAATAACGTAGGTGATGGACTACAACGCGTTAATGAGCACGACTGTCAGGTTAAATCTCTAGGGTATAAGATATACAGTATATTATTTTATTTATATAAAAACATGTATTTATATATATCTTCAATTGATTGTTTGGAGAACTTTATTCCCTCAACAGACATTTGAAAAGCAAGACTGGTTGTTAGTTCCTATACACCGACAGAGAGTTTCATTGAACCCCAAAGGAGAGAGGAAACAATAACTGATAAATCTAACCAAATGCCAGAGAGATATTCCAACCTATACTATAAATAGGTCTCTGAAGCCTGTGACCCCATATGATGCATGATGCCTGCCAGCTCCTAAGATGTTCATTGATCTACTACCATCCACAATTTCCACTGACACTGTCAAGCCAAGAGCTCTCTTGGCATTATACTAGAGGGAAAATTGTAAAAATGTTATTCTACACATTCTATCAAAACATATCTGAATCCCTGCAGGGCAGGGCTATTCAAATCTGGCTTCAGCCAGTTCCATTGCTGGATTTAATTCTAGCCCTATAATCAGGGACTAATTTAAACCTGGGACTCCAGTTGAATGCAATTAACCAGTTAGAATAGAGAACCAGCAGTACTCCGGCCCTCCAGGCTGGGATTTGAATACCCCTGCCGTAGGCTGTCCGGATGTCCTCAGACCTTGACTCTTGGTTCCCCCCTTACTACTACTGTCACTTTATCTCTTTTTTTTAAAGATGCTTTGTTTATGTTATGCTAAGTGTTATCTGTACTAACATATATATTAGACACATACAGAAATAAGATATGATTTGCTTGTGAGCATTTTCTATTAAATACAGCCCTGACAAGAAACTGTTTTACTTTAGATTAGATTGAAGACCCAGGTACAAGCCACCTATGCTCCCTCCATACAGGTAAAAGATAAGATGATATACTCTGACAGGACCACTCGGCTGTTCTTGGCTCTACAGCACCCCAGCCCAGTCTCTGTAGGGATGCATATTGCTGTAGGACTTAAAGACAGGTTGTTTTCTAGAAGGGATGTCAAGGGAAGGGAAGGCAAGCCAAGCTCTGCTGAAAGTTGATTGGAGAAGGTTCAGTGAGGTCTCTGCCTCTGCTCTAGCCACTGATCTCACGAGTTTATCTGTCATAAGCCGCACCTAATTGCTGGATTGCTCCTTCACCCTCAAATCACGGCACTAAGTGAATCCACATTAATCCGCTTTACAGGTTTAGCAATTTAGATATTGCTCCAAATGCTCCCAATTTCAAACCAGCATAAGGCGGCAGCATTTTTCATATATTATTCCAGTGCACATTGTAATAGTATTTGCAATATGTTTTAGATCAGCATGAAATGCCGGACATTAAAATGTATTCAAAGGGGTTGGGTTAAATGTGAAAGACACATTTCGGTTGAATGCATTCAGTTGTGCAACCGACTTGGTATCCCCCTTTCCCACCCTTTCCCCATGAACACTGTTCTGTTGACACTTGTCTGTTTCAAAGATCATCACATGGATAGGAAACTGGGATCTAACCCCGAGAGGTCTATTACTCAAAAGCAATTGGTGTAGCTCCTGTGTGACTGAGTCAGACTTGTCTCATTGTCATCATTTTGCATTGATCTGATGTACAGTTGAAGTCGGAAGTTTACATACACTTAGATTGAAGTCATTAAAACAGTTTTTCAACCACTCCACAAATTTCTTGTTAAGTCGGTTAGGACATCTACTTTGTGCATGACACAAATCATGTTTCCTACAATTGTTTACAAACAGATTATTTCACTGTATTGCAATTCCAGTGGGTCAGACGTTACACTAAGTTGACTGTGCCTTTAAACAGCTTGGAAAATTCCAGAAAAATATGTAATGGCTTTAGAAGCTTCTGATAGGCTAATTGACATCATTTGAGTCACCTGTGGATGCATTTCAAGGCCTAACTTCAAACTTAGTGCCTCTTTGCTTGACATCATGAGTAAATCAAAAGAAATCAGCCAAGACCTCTGAAAAACAATTGCAGCCGTCCACAAATCTGGTTCATCCTTGGGAGCAATTTCCAAACGCCTGAAGCTCCCATGTTCATCTGTACAAACAATAGTACGCAGGTATAAACACCATGGGACCACACAGCCGTTATACCGCTCAGGAAGGAGACACGTTCTGTCTCCTAGAGATGAACGTACTTTGGTACGAAAAGTGCAAATCAATCCCAGAATAACAGCAAAGGACCTTGTGAAGCTGGAGGAAACAGGTACAAAAGTAGAGAGTCCTATACCGACATAACCTGAAAGACCACTCGGCAAGGAAGAAGCCACTGCTCCAAAACCGCCATAAAAAGCCCGACTACAGTTTGCAACTGCACATGGACAAAGATCGGCAGCATCATGTTGTGGGGGTGCTTTGCTGCAGGAGGGACTGGTGTACTTCACAAAATAGATGGCATCATGAGGTAGGAAAATTATGTGGATATATTGAAGCAACATCTCAAGACATCAGTCAGGAAGTTAAAGCTTGGTCGCAAATGGGTCTTCCAAGTGGACAATGACCCCAAGCATACTTTCAAGGTTGTGGCAAAATGGCTTAAGGACAACAAAGTCAAGGTACTGGAGTGACCATCACAACGCCCTGACCTCAATCCTATAGAAAATGTGTGGACAGAACTGAAAAAGCGTGTGCGAGCAAGGAGGCCTAGGAATAAATGTCTGGAATTGTGAAAAACTGAGTTTAAATGTATTTAGCTAAGGTGTATGTACACTTCCGACTTCAACTATGTATATATATTCCCACATTTTCTAACCTAGACATTTTTAAATTGTGACTATCAGAACCTTAGAAATGTTTTACCTATCAGTTTTTTCTTGGTATGGGGAACATTTATTTCTTGTTAAGAACAACAGATATTCTAAACTTGACTCGGTCAAGGGAGCTGAAACAACAAATCCCCTGTGAACTTATAACTTTCAGTGCTGTTAAATTTGAATTATTAAATGAATTTACAATGTACTCTCTATTAGTAATACAACTTGAGCACGGGCGCTTGACTTTGTCTAAAAGTGGGGTTGCAAAAGCTTTGGGGGGGGCGTCTTTACTTTTTTGGCACCTTTGTTTGAAGTGCTGTCACCATGACATTTTTTCAAATTAACTTGTCTCAGCATCATAAATATTTGACGCAAAGTGGGTAGAAATGGTTTATTTGTTACTTACCAAGCCAAGCAGAGAGACCCGGCGATAGGATAAAGTAAAAGCAGTTGAAATCGGTGAGGTGGCACAATTTTGGGGGGTTCATTGCATTGGAATTATATTGAGTTCTGCTTATATCATGCTATACCACAATAAACATAATGTTAAAATGCCGAAACTCTGAGACAATTGAGTGCTTTTTAAATGACAGGTTGGCGCAAAATCAGTATCCCATCTTGGCTGCGCTGTATCAGCACAATGGAGAGTGCCCTATACTCTAAAGCAGTGGTCACCAACTGGTCTATCACGATTGAGCAACTCAAGTGTACCTAAAAGGCCTACCACTGGCCAATCAGATAGCTCAGATCACCATATCTGCACAATTTCCTCGAGCCATAGACTGTAAAATTAAGCCTCGAATGCATAGCAAAGTTGATACTGTGAGATTTCATAACTTTTTAAACCATGACTACAGAGAGACTCAACGAATATAACAAAGAGCTACTGGTTTTATGTGTAAGTTCATGTTTATGTTCATTCAGCACAGTCAACGGCTTTATAAGCCATAAAATGTGCATTTTCCCTACTTCCTTCCACACGCTACCACCAGCATTGCAGCGGCAATGAATGAGCATAGCAAAGTTTTCCAATAAGCTCCATTGTTATTATTAGTCTTGTGTATTTTTTTTTTATAGCAATGAATATTTAACTGGTCTCTGGTCATAGGAGTAACATGAATTGGTACATGAGGCAGAAATAATGCAGTGCGACTCAAGTTTCGCCTTTTCTCAGCGGAGAGAGGAGGGACGGTGAGTGAGGTGAGAGGCAAGCCTCATCACTGCTCCCTCCCCTTAGTCTGGCCATCAGTCCAGTAAAAAAAGTATTATGCTCACTTTGCTGGGCCTCACAAGTAATACAACTAATTATCTATTACCAGTGTCACACCCTGATCTGATTCACCTGTCCTCTGTTATTGTCACCACCCCCTCCAGGTGTCACTTGTTTTCCCCAGTGTATTTATCCCTGTGTTTCCTGTCTCTCTGTGTCAGCTTGTCTTGTATGTTCCAAGTCAACCAGTGTTTTTCCCGTACTCCTGCCTTTGCTACTCTTTTTTTCTAGTCCTCCCGGGTTTGTCCCTTGCCTGTTCTGGACTCTGTACCCGCCTGCCTGACCATTCTGCCTGCCTTGACCACGAGCCTTTCTGCTACTCTGTATGTCCTGAACTCTGATCTGGTTTTGACCTTTTGTCTGTCCACGACTATTCTCTTGCCAACTCCTTTTGGATTATTAAACATTGTAAGACTCCAACCATCTGCCTCCTGTGTCTGCATCTGGGTCTCGCCTTGTGTCATGATACATATTGTGACCACCCTCCCACTCTGTCTGCCGAATTCTTTCTCTTTGCTCTCGCTATGGCTAATGTCAGTGGGCGGAACCAGGAGGTTTGTCAGCGAAATGGTTCACCCCTGGGCTCGGGTGTGGGGTGTGTCCCGGGATAAATACACCTCTTCCCCATTTATTGAGGAGACTCATTCCATGCAGACACACTGATTAGATTTTGGTTGTGGCAGTTTTAGGGCTGTTTTGTTTGTTTGCTTTGGCACCTTTCAACACCCCTCATGATCACATTTATGCACGCAAACACTCACTTACACTACTGATTACTGACTACACACACCATTGTTAATTGTATTTAGTTTACTACAGTTAAAATAAATATATTTTGTTATTCTTTATCTCCACGTAGATTCCCTTTTTGTTACAAACTTTGAGCCGGTTCGTGACAATATACCTAATTTAAAAAATATATTATTTCAAAATGGTCTTAGAAGAACAACATTGGCAGGGCAATTCAAGCATTTCATTTTCTAGTGATAATTTATTGGTCCTATAAACATGACACTGAAAACAAATATATTTAAAATATAATTATAAAAATGTATTTTGTAATTCATCTCATTATACATGTCATGTTCTGACCCTAGTTCTTGTGTTATTTGTTTGTTTTAGTTGGCCAGGACGTGAGTTAGGTGGGCATTCTATGTTTTGTGTTTCTAGGTTGGTTTTCTGTGTTCGGCCTAGTATGGTTCTCAATCAGAGGCAGGTGTTGTTAGTTGTCTCTGACTGAGAATCATACCTAGGTAGCCTGGGTTTCACTGTTTGTTTGTGGGTGTTTGTTTCCGTGTCTGTGTTTGTCGCCACACGGTACTGTTTCGGTTTGTTCACGTTTATTGTTTTTGTATTCATAGTGTTCAGTTTATGTTTTTAAAATTAACAACCATGGACACTTACCACGCCGCATCTTGGTCCGATCCTTGCTACACCTCTTCAGACGAAGAGAAGGAAAACCTTTACAATACAACCTTCTCTGAGTCTTGTTTTTTTTCATACTTTTTTTGTCATTACTAATGTACACATATTTAGATAAAGAACCAAAAGCACACTCAGACTAAGCCAAAATTACTAAAGCATACTTTACATTTTTCCTAATATTTCCTAAATATTGGCGCATTACGGTAATGATAATCATGTTTCAGTGATGACAATGCATGTTTTGGTAATGAGTGTTTCACAGTTTGCCCTTTTAGGGAAAAAAAGGTGCTATCTAGAACCTAAAAGTTTTTTTTTTGGGCTGTCCCCCATAGAGAACAATTTGAAGAACCCTTCTGGGTTCCAGGTAGAACCCATTCCACAGAGGTTTCTACAAGGAACCCTCAGCCAAAGAACCATTTTGGAACCCTTTTTTTATTCTAAGATTGTGTACAGAGCTCTATTAGAGATTCAGTAACCAAATGCATCATCAAACTGTGTCCTTTGTTAATCCCAAATGATTTCCATAACACTACAAATTACTGATCTTAGAGCAATTGACTAAATACCCATTATGATTGCTTAAGTATAAGCACTGTAATTATGTGCATGTATTTTCTAAAGTCAAAAGTGACTTTACAGGTAATATTGATGAGTTAGGACATGGATATGTGTGGTTGTAGGTATTTTAGATGTATTTTTAGATTGAATGGGATCCTATGGGAAAATGGCATAACATGATATGCCTGCAGTATAAAGTATTTAAATATGTGGGATATGGACCAAAAATAGTTTTGAGATATCAAACAGCATTATAGGTAAGTGCTAAACCAGGTACACATGTCAAAATGGGGGATATCCTCCTTTAAGTGGCGGGTTGCTCTTTGCTGAAACAGATTGTGGCTTTAAGTTAATTAAATGGGGTTTATACACCCATATTTCTTGACCACCCATACTTAATCAAATAAAGGGCATAAGTAAAAAATGTAACGTACAAGCACTGCACACCCATTGACTATACATTAGAATTAGCTTATTATCATTACCGAATGAAGGATCTCATTACCGAAATGGACCTACAAATGATGTGGTAATGAAAAATGTGTATTTCGGTAATGAGAGGCCCTTAACTCAATTTGCAAGCACTAGGAGACAGCTATTATGAATCAGTAAACAATTGACCACATCACTAAAGACCATTCATGCCTCTGTTGGTAAGTTAATGATTCTTGAAGTTTTTCCCAATTTGAGCTTTTTTGTCATTTCAATAATGAGAAGGTCAAGTGTCATAAAGGGGGTGTTTGAGAATAAGATGTTCATTCTGAAGGCATATAAGTGGACATTAAATGAACTTGTGCTCATCCAAGGACTGCTCCTCTAGATGATACATCATGGGTGAATAAAACCTGGATGTTTTTGTTTATAGTAACACTTTTTCAAGATGCTGTAAAAATTAAGTTTTTACACAATACCTATTATAGTTTAATGCTAACTTCAACTGGTATACAATTTTTATGATTGATGAACAAACTACAGCAACATATTTTGTGTTTTATTTCAAAAAGTTAGGTTTTTCTAAAGTAACATTTTATAAAATAACCTGAGAATTTGGGGTGAAAATGTACAAAATTCAGGTGAAAATACTAAATGTATTTCAAATTAAACATGTGCTATAAACAAGGCCTCTTAGTCTTCAGAATGATAGTTGATTGTTGCAGATACATCATGGTTTTCTAACTCAATTTGCTACTGCCATGGTAAAACTGGTTTCATGAGAATCATCGTCCCAGTAGCTTTCCATAGCCCCCCTACACACAAACACACACACACTCCTAGTGTGCTCTGTCCATGGTGCTGAAACAGCACAGGCACTGATTCTATACTTAGTTTGAAATGTTTCTACGACCTGTAATAGTTTTCGTCCGACGTTCGGCTGGACCTGCACGAGCGTTTGGATTTGTGTACTAAACGCCCGAACAAAAGTAGCTACTTGGACATAAATAATGGACATTATCGAACAAATCAAACATTTATTGTGGAACTAGGATTCCTGGGAGTGCATTCTGATGAATATCATCAAAGGTAAGGGAATATTTATAATGTTATTTCTGATATCTGTTGACTCCAACATGGCAGATATTTTTTTATTTTTCTGAGCGCCATTCTCAGATTATTGCATGGTTTGCTTTTTGCGTAAAGTTTAAAAAAAATCTGACACAGTGGTTGCATTAAGGAGAGGTATATCTATATTTCCATGTCTAACAATTGTATTTTCATCTACATTTATAATGAGTATTTCTGTAAAATGATGTGGCTCTCTGCAATATCACCGGATGTTTTTGGAACTAGTGAACATAACGCGCCAATGTATACTGAGATTGTTTTTATATAAATATGAACTTTATCAAACAAAACATACATGTATTGTGTAACATGAAGTCCTATGAGTCTCATCTGATGAAGATCATCAAAGGTTAATTATTAATTTTATCTCTTTGTGCTTTTTGTGAATCCTCTCTTTGGCTGGAAAAATGGCTGTGTTTTTCTGTGAGTTGGTGGTGACCTAACATAATCGTTTGTGGTGCTTTCACTGTAAAGCCTATTTGAAATCGGACACTGTGGTGGGATTAACACCAAGATTACCTTTAAAACGGTATAAGATACATGTATGTTTGAAGAATTTTAATTATGAGATTTCTGTTGTTTTGAATTTGGCGCCCTGCACTTTCACTGGCTGTTGCCATATCGATCCCGTTAGCGGGATTGCAGCCCTAAGAAGTTTTAACGAACAGATCACTGACCATTTCGAATCCCATCGTACCTTCTCTGCTGTGCAATCCGGTTTCTGACCTGGGCACAGGTGCACCTCAGCCACGCTCAAGGTACTAAACAATATCATAACCACCATTGATAAAAGACAGTACTGTGCAGCCGTCTTCATCGACCTGGCCAAGGCTTTCGACTCTGTCAATCACCGTATTCTTATCGGCAGACTCAACAGCCTTGGTTTCTCAAATGACTGCCTTGCTTGGTTCACCAACTACTTATCAGATAGAGTTCAGGGTGTTAAATCAGAGGGCCTGTTGTCCGGACCTCTGGTAGTCTCTATGGGGGTACCACAGGGTTCAATTCTCGGGCCGACTCTTTTCTCTGTATGTATCAATGATGTCGCTCTTACTACGGGGGATTCCTTGATCCACCTCTACGCAGACGACACCATTCTGTATACATCTGGGCCTTCTTTGGACACTGTTAACATACCTCCAGACGAGCTTCAATGCCATACCACACTCCTTCTGTGGCCTCCAACTGCTCTTAAATGCTAGTAAAACTAAATGCATGCTCTTCAACCGATTGCTGCCTGCCCGACTAGCATCATTACTCGTTTCTGGACGTTTCTGACTTGTGAACTCTGGCTAGACTGTAAACTCTCCTTCCAGACTCATATTAAACATCTCCAATCCAAAATTAAATCTACAATCGGCTTCCTATTTCGCAACAAAGCCTCCTTCACTCACGCTGCCAAACATACCCTCGTAATATTGACTATCCTACTGATCCTCGACTTCGGTGATGTCATTTACAAAATAGCCTCCAACACTCTACTCAGCAAACTGGGTGTAGTCTACCACAGCGCCATCCGTTTTGTCACCAAAGCCCCATATACTACCCACCACTGCGACCTGTATGCTCTCGTCAGTTGGCCCTCGCTACATATGCGTCGCCAGACCCACTGGCTCCAGGTCATCTATAAGTCTCTGCTAGGTAAAGCTCTGCGTTATCTCAGCTCACTGTTCACTATAACAACACCTTACCTGTAGGACGCACTCCAGCAGGTATATTTCACTGGTCATCCCCAAAGCCAACACCTCCTTTGACCGCCTTTCCTTCCAGTTCTCTGCTGCCAATGACTGGAACGAATTGCAAAAATCGCTGAAGTTGGAGACATATATCTCCCTCACTAACTTTAAGCATCAGCTATCTGTGCAGTTTACCGATCGCTGTAGCTGTACACAGCACGTCTGTAAATAGCCCATGTTTCACGACTTCCGCAGAAGTCGGTCCCTCTCCTTGTTCGGGTGGCGTTCGGTGGCGTTTTCTTGACTGATCTTTCTCTGTCACAAGGAAACACCATGATCCTGGTCGTGCCGTCTCCTTTGCCCGGTCTCCCTACGGCCCTACAGACTACGGAGGCCCTGTTCACCCACGTCTTCCGGCACTACGGGGTGCCTGAGGATATAGTTTCTGATCGGTGTACCCAGTTCACGTCCAGGGTTTGAAGGGCATTTATGGAACGTCTGGGGGTCTCGTTCAGAATCACCTCAGGTTTTCACCCCGAGAGTAACGGGCAAGTGGAGAGAGTTAACCAGGATGTGGGTAAGTTTCTGCGGTCCTATTGCCAGGACCAGCTGGGGGGAGTGGGCGGCTTTCATCCCCTGGGCAGAGATGGCCCAGAACTCACTCCGCCACTAACCTATCTCCTTTCCAATGCGTACTAGGTTATCAGCCGGTTCTGGCACCATGGCATCAGCCAGATCGAGGCTCCTGCAGTGGATGAATGGTTTCGGCGCTCGGAGGAGACATGGGACGCTTCCCATGTGCACCTGCAACGGGCCTACAGGCCCCAGAAAGCGAGCTCCGACCGCCACAGCAGTGAGGCCCCGGTGTTCGCGCCGGGGGACCGGGTCTGGCTCTCGACCCGATACCTGCCCCTCCGTCTGCCCTGCCGGAAGCTGGGTCCGCGGTTTGTGGGGCCATTCAAAGTCCTGAGGAGACTGAACAAGGTTTGTTATAGTTTACAGCTCTCCCTGATTACCGTATTAACCCCTCGTTCCATGTGTCTCTCCTCAGGCCAGTGGTGGCTGGTCCGCTCCAGGAATCTGAGAGGTTCCTCCGCACCCTCTGGACATCGAGGAAGCCCCGGCGTATGCTTTTCAAGCCATCATGGACTCAAGGCGTCAGGCGAGGGACCTTCAGTACCTCGTGGAGTGGGAGGGTTATGGTCCGGAGGAGAGATGCTGGGTACCGGTGGAGGACATTCTGGACCCTTCTGGACTCCCTGCGGGAGTTTCACCGTCTCCACCCTGATTGTCCTGCGCCTCGTCCTCCAGGTCGTCCCCGAGGACGGTGTCGGCGCGCTGCTGGAGCCGCGCGTCCAGGGAGGGTACTGTCACGACTTCCTCCAAAGTTGGTCCCTCTCTTTGTTCGGGCGACATTCGGTGGTCGACGTCACCGGTTTTCTAGTCACCACCGATCCATGTTTCACTTTCGATTTGTTTTGTCTTCATTACACACACCTGGTTTCCATTCCATAATCATTGTTCCCTATTTAACCCTCTGGTTTCCCCCTTGGTTTTGTGTGTGTTTGTTATTGTCAAGTTGTATCGTTTTGTGACCTTTGTTATTTGTCTCCTTTATGGAACATTGTTTTTGAGTAAAGTAACGGTTATTACTCATCTCTGTGTCCTGCTCCTGACTCCGCCTTACCCGCATCACCTAGACATATGACACCATCCAACTACCTACCTCATCCCCATATTGTTTTATTTACTTTTTTTGCTCTTTTGCACACCAGTATTTCCAGTCTGTCTACTTGCACATCATCATCTGCACATCTGTCTCTCCAGTGTTTACTTGCTAAATTGTAATTACTTCACTACTATGGCCTATTTATTGCCTTACCTCCTTACGCCATTCCTTATGCCTCCTTACGCTTTTCTATTGTGTTATTGACTGTACGTTTGTTTATTCCATGTGTAACTCTGTGTTGTTGTTTGTGTCACACTGCTTTGCTTTATCTTGGCCAGGTCGCAGTTGTAAATGAGAACTCTCAACTGGCCGACCTGGTTAAATAAAGGTGAAATAAAAAAACAGGCAGTGTTTTGTTGTGGTGGTGAAACAGTCAGAATCAACACACAGTTGCTCTGAGGCAGCTGCCTTATTAAGAGTTTGACATTTGCTTTATTCATCTCAGACGATGATTATTCGAAACATCCCGCACTGTCATCAATATGAGAAGACAGAGTTGTGTTCCATTGATTTTTACATTTAGTTTTGAAATATCTATACTGAACAAAAATATAAACGCAACATGCAACAATTTACAAGATTTTACTGAGTTACAGTTCATATAAGGAAATCAGTCAATTTAAATAAATTAGGCCCTAATCCATGGAATTCACATGACTGGGCAGGGGTGCAGCCATGGGTGGGAAAAGGTCCATCCACTTTGGAGCTAGGCCCACACACTGGGGAGCCAGGCCCAGCAAATCAGAATATGTTTTTCCCCACAAAATGGCTTTATTACAGACAGAAATAGTTCACTTTCATAGCAGCCACTTTGTATTCCTTCTCGCATCTATGCACTCTCCTCCTCACCTGTGTCTTTCGCTTGTGGACTTCAATGCACAACACATCAGCTGTATGTGACCAGGTGAAAAAAACATTCCAAGCCAAACCATATCATAACCGCGACACACAGCCTACATTGTTGTCACCATATTAGCTAAAGTAACGTCATAGTCAACATAGCTGTGGTTAATTGCCAAGAAATGTCAGTTCCTCTTTGTATATTTACTTATAATTGACTGATATTATTTCCCCATGACCTGTTTGCACTCACTAAATTAAATAGCAATAAAGGAAATGGGTTAAGAAGTTAATTGCACAGCCTCTTCAGTCATGATTTCTGTACTGACATGATAACCAGCAGAGATGATTGAGGGGGACGACCTTCACAAGTGCTTATCCAGGGCCTTACATTAATGGGTGCCCAGGGCAACTGACTGTAATATTCAAATTGACTATCCCTACATCCCTGTTTCCAGTTCCATGGCAAATAGAAAACAACTAAGAAACAACTAGTTTAAGGCTAGTTTGTGCTAGTGGAATTGTGCCATTAGTGGTCTGGCCTCGTGAATCTGCTTACTTCCAGGATCCACACAACTATGTTTATCGGAAATCTTACTACCTTGCGGATATAAAAAAAGGCTGTTGGTCAATAGGTGTAGTTTGCTGATTGGGGGAAAACAGAACTTGATTTTCAAATGAATGCTTATCCAGGAGGCTTGGATGGACATTCCCACTAGCCAGTGTAACTAATGAACTAGTAGTTAACTAATAGTTGATAAAAAAAACGAGCTTAGAAAATTCAGTGAAGATGTAGACCAACTTAAGTGGTGAAAGTTATCAGTACAAAAAGTAGGATTAAAAGGATCGTAATATACACTTTTTTGTTTATATATAATTCTTCATTAGTGAATTACCTTTTGTACAGTACATAGTCAACAACTGTGTGGAAATTATACCCCTGTTGTTTGGATGTTTGTCGTGTGTGGTTCTTGAATTAACTGTGTGTTGTTGTTAGCTGTGAGTAAGAAAGTATTAAACTGCTTGCCCCTGGACAGACAGAGGATCTCAAAGGAAGGTTCTCTACAGCCAACTTCAGAGCAAAGTCACATAGCTAACCTTGTGAGGCAAGCTCTAATGTGGGAACGTTTGCAAGAGCAGAGCAGTGCTCCACTATTTCATTAGACCTAATGATTTCCATTAATTGTGCTTAAGGATTGCGAAATTACCTGCCTGAGAGCAGATTTCTCAATTTTCACCTTTTCACAAATAGTGTTTGGAGGACCTAATTTCCCCTGGTAGAACAGAACCAGACAGAATTCGTATGATGGTCCTGTGATGATAATCAAATATCAAATTAACCAAAAGTGTGAAATTCGAGCTAATTAAACATGCTGTTATCTTTATCTATACTTATTTGATCGCAGCAATAATAATAATGTAATTTTAAACCTGGCAATAGTATAACAATCAATTTGGATGCTGTGTAAATGACTCATTTAATACTATATGAAAATGTAAGATGCTAAACAATGACTCATGAGTCACGACCAATTTCCTTATCTTACAATATTAAAGGAAGACATCATCATGCTCTCTCCCACTACACACTGCCATACAGTGTCTTCAGAAAGCATTCATACCCTTTGACTTATTCCAAATGTTGTTGTGTTACAGCCTCAATACAAATTGTATCCAATAGATTGTTTTTGTCACCCATCTACACACAATACCCCATAATGACAAAGTGAAAACGTGTTTTAGGAATGATTGCAAATGTATTGAAAATAAAATACTCAAATATGTCATTTACATAAGTATTCACACCTGCGAGTCAATACTTTGTAGAAGTACCTGTGGCAGCTATTACAGCTGTGAGTTTTTCTGGGAAAGTCTCTAAGCGCTTTCCACACCTGGATTGTACAACATTTGTCCATTATTCTTTTCAAAATTGTTCAAGCTCTGTCAAATTGGTTGTTGATCATTGCTAGACAATTTTCAGATCATCAGCGTTTTGTATGCGGTTTGTATGCGTGGAGGCCTGGAGATACTAAACATGTTCATGTATATTAGCGGTCAATTACCGTGAGACCGGCAGTCTTTTGCATGACAGTAACCAGCAGTCAACATTTCATGACCACAGCCCTAGTTCAATGTTCCAAATATCTAATGCATGGCATTGGCACATATTGCGTTTCTTACCCCAACAGTATAGATTTCACAGCCAAATCCAGTGGTAGAAGTACATACAGTAATTTGCCGAACAGTGTAGAATTATCTATGACAGATCTGTCATGATCTTTTAATCCTAGGGAAATTATTCAGAGGGTTTACTTCTTTAGCACCAGTCTGTCATTGTACATGAGCTGGAAGGCATTTCTGGCAGTGTTCCAGGTGAGAACGACTGGGTATTCTCACTAGACATCAATATACAGAGCAGAGGAGATTTTCCTGTGTGGTTTGCAGGTGGAAAAATAAATGTAGTCTGGGTAAAAGGCCATAACTTTGGATCAAGCTCAGGGCCCAGCCAAAGCCTCTAAAGAGACAAATTACACAGACCAGTACACCCCCAACACATCAGTCAATTTTCCCCTCTTTGATTAATACAACAATTATCCCCTCCATTTTTGGCTCCAAGGTGACTTTAGTTGTCAATCCTGTTTATTCAGGAGTAAAATTCCATCATGGAAACATTATCTCCCTTCCCCACTTTGTCTGCTCACGTGGTTCCATATTTCCAAGTGAGTTTTTCTTCTAAATAAGCCCAGTTTGCACGTCACACAAACTGTACTTCAAATCGCACAGAAGCAAAAGAATAGACAGAAACAAAAGTAAAAGCTAACCCAGCCAAACCAGAAGTAGCACTACACATGATATTTATTGAGATGTAGGCCTTTACGATCCCCTACTGGACCATTTGAGCCTCAATGTTTATTTCCCTCTACTGTCAAGGCAATTGTAATATGCTTGGAAAGTGAAGATTTCATAAACTGCAATAATGTTAACAAAACTAGAGTCACCTTGTCAGTTTGAGACAACATTCATTTGCAAGCAATTATAAATAATTGTTTCACCCCACAGATGTTTTTCGTACTGTTAACAACCACTCCTACACTCTTTTGCTAGCTACAGTAGCACTGTGGTGTCATACTGTCAACAACAACACAAAGGTAGCGATTACATTTAGCGATTGCGACGCACGCACCTTTCATGCATATTCACTTTCCATGTCTACTGAAGAATAGGACTGAAAACAACAACTTATTTGCTACCACAAAGGACGTATGATATAGCATACCCATTGCTGGAAATGGGAGAGGACTGTAGCACTTGACCTTAACTTAAGTTCCAGTGTTTACAACAACACACAAAATGGTGTAATTATCAGCAGACTGTCCACATTAATAAAGCATATGTGGCTTGTATTCCCAGTCCGCTTTACAGCCTTTGCTTTTGTTCTGCCAAGTATGCAGGTCAGAGGGACGCAGCCATTAAGAACTGCCTGCAGCATTTGTTTCTTCTATGCTGTGTGATGTGCCCCAGTAGGTGCAGTATGGTTGATTGTTTAGCTTCACTTCAACATCTTCAGAATATTGTGTGACTAGAGAAACAGACCAGGTATCTTTTCCTGCATCCGGTGGAACTTTAGCCTTTACCAAGGTTTTAACAATGTATTGTTCCTAGTGTATAATTTCCAGAAAAACAACACAAGAGAAAATGCTGTTGGCTAGTGGATGTCTCTACTTGTATGGACCTGAACCATGTACAGTACATTAACGGCTATATATTATGTACAATCAAATGTACGTTGTACATAGACCTATAATGATGTGCTGCGAGATTCTGGAAACTAGCATTAGCACAATCACTGGAAGTCTACAAATACAGTAGCATACTCTAGTGTACCTGTAGACATCCAGTCATTGAGCTAACTCTAGTTAGCATTGGCTCTCGAATCTACCTATAACTTCCTTCATACTGCACGTAGGGACATACAAATGGTATCCATGAGTTCATCTGACTCTTGGTAAGTAGAAAATGTCTACTACTGGGTAAGTAGTAATTTCCAGAATCTCACAGTATTCCTTTAAGTAATACATGTTTTCACCATTGTGCGTCCCAAATTTGAGGATTCTGTCAAGGTCTGTTCTTCCAGGGGAAATTAGGTCCTCCAAACACTATTTGTGAAAAGCTAAAATGTTGGAATCTGCTCTCTGAATTCATGGTCTTTGAGTAAAGACTATTTGCATCTCTTCCTTGAACAATGTTTTTCCACCAATTTTCTCACTGGGTGAGCTTTTCTGATGGAAATCCCTCAGTGTGGATTGCATCCATGAGAGGCAGTGTAACATTGGGTCGCTGCTAGACTCTACTTTGATCAGTGTTTTGTCAGATCCACTGAGTTAAAGGTGACCTGGAGTGTGCACCTGCAACCTGTCTGGAGAGATTGTTCTACAATGTCAATGTTCATCAACCCAGGCCCCTTTAAATCAGCATGACCCCCCGAGCTCTGTGTGACTCTGTGTGACTCGCTCTCTACAGGGGATTGGTCCGCAATTCATTTAGATGCATTCTATCACATTTGTATAGATATATGTTTGCCAACTCTCCTATAACACACCAGCTGATTAATGATATTGCTTGTTTTTTTTTACTCCTCTTTGCACATCAAGAGCATCACGGTACTGCAGGTAACCCACTGTCTCTAAACTGAGATGAGAACTCAGTAGTTATCATGCGTCACCTAGGAAGTTGCAGGAAATTGGTACTTTTGACTCATCCCTTTGTCAGTTTATTGTGGAATATACTGTATGACAGAGACACTTTACAGCATTATTATTATGGTGAAATTACTCTTGTCAGTACAATGTAACAAGCATTGTTCAAATCAGAATGTTGGATAATGTATTTGATGATACTCTCAGCTACACATTCTAGAGTAGTCATTGGAAACAAGAAATTGTGAGTAAAACAACATCCTGTCTGGTGAAGCAGTAAGGGCTTTTTATGTGCCTTGCTGTTGAAGGCATAAACTGTCTGGCCAAGGTCTAGCTGTTTATTGAGGTCAGCGGTTTAACTTCAAATGGGCTCAACTGCTAGAGCAGAGCTCTCTCAGGGATACAATACAGTTCAACACATTGATCCATGTCTTTGGTAGAACAGTCATAAAAGTCACAAATAAAAAATAAAAATCAGAAAATGTTAGAAAAGGATCTGGGAAGAAATAGTGTTGAATTGAGGTAATGGCTGGAGGATTATATTGTTTGTGTATACAGTTGGGAGTCGGAACATTACATACACCTTAGCCAAATACATTTCAACTCAATTTAATCAGAGAATAATGTCTTAGGTCAGTTAGGATCACCACTTTATTTTAAGAATATGAAATGTCAGAATAATAGTAGAGGGAATGATTTATTCAAATTTGTATTTCTTTCATCACATTCCCAGTGGGTCAGAAGTTTACATACACTCAATTAGTATTTGGTATCATTGCCTTTAAATTGTTTAACTTGGTTCAAACGTTTCGGTAGCCTTCCACAAGTTTCCCACAATAAGTTGGGGGAATTTTCATCATTCATTTTGTTTCATCAGACCAGAGGACATTTCTCCAAAAAGTACGATCTTTGTCCCCATGTGCAGTTGCAAACCGTAGTCTGGCTTTTTATGGTGGTTTTGGATCAGTGTCTTCTTCCTTGCTGAGAGGACTTTCAGGTTATGGTGATATAGGACTTGTTTTACTGTGGATATAGACACTTTTGTACCTGTTTCCTCCAGCATCTCCACAAGGTCCTTTGCGGGTTATTCTGGGATTGATTTGCACTTTTCGCACCAAAGTACGTTCATCTCTAGGAGACAGAACGCGTCTCCTTCCTGAGCAATATGACGGCTGCATGGTCCCATGGTGTTTATACTTGCATACTATTATTTGTACAGATGAACGTGGCACCGTCAGGCGTTTAGAAATTGCGCCCAAGGTTGAACCAGACTTGTGGAGGTCTACAGAGTTCTTGGCTGATTTCTTTGGATTTTCCCATGATGTCAAGCAAAGAGGCACTGAGTGTGAAGGTAGGCCTTGAAATACATCCACAGGTATACCTCCAATTGATGTCAATTAGCCTATCAGAAGCTTCTAAAGCCATGACATCATTTTCTGGAATTTTTCCAGCTGTTTAAAGGCACAGTCAACTTAGTGTATGTACATTTCTGACCCACTGGCATTTCGATACAGTTAATTATAAGTGAAATAATCTGTCTGTAAACAGTTGTTGGAAAAATTACTTGTGTCATGCACAAAGTAGATGTCCTAACCGACTTGCCAAAACTATAATTTGTTCACAAGAAATGTGTGCAGTGGTTGAAAAACGAGTTTTAATGACTCCAACCTAAGTGCATGTAAACTTCTGACTTCAACTGTATATTTGTTGTTCATGGTACTGTATTGACATTAGTAAAGAAGTAAGTCAAATGTTGACATTGAATAATAACAGAAACCATAGTGCTGGTTTTGTGGAAATTACTCACACCAGTAGATATTTCTACTTTCTAGGATGATAGATAACTGGCTATTCATTAACATTACGATGTCATTTATCTTATAAAAGTGTAATTTAAAAGCTTAGTCAGACATTTATCTGGCCTGAGTTGATGGCACCTCATTACATCTTGAAAGCTGTGAAAAAAAAAACATTCTGTGAAAGAGCTGGGTTCTTTGAAAAAGCATATTATTTTCTAGGTATCACCTCTCAGCGAGCCAACATCAAAATCATATCTAGATCAACGTAGTTAGTGTGAAAGCAGCTAACCTTGAATACATATCTGTCTTGGGAACTGATCGTCCGAAGATGAGCTGGCAAATTGCTGTCTTAACCATAATAAAGTACTCAGTTTATGTAACGGTTTAGCACCGACTTCAGATAACCTTTCCCCCTAAAAATGATTCAGAATCTAAATTGCAGTGACCCTGGTGTGAATTAGTGATGGGCATTCCCAGTCTTTTCGGTGAGATGGATCTTTTGGCTCCTTTCTACTAAAAGAGACGTTACTGTGCCTCCCAAACAGCTCTGTATTCAATAGTGCTTAAAAATGAACAGAAGACCATGAAAAATGTCACATTCCTGAAGTAAAACCTAAAATGAGTTCAAATACATTTTGCGGCAGGTAGCCTAGCAGTTAAGAGCGTTGGGCCAGTAACCAAAAGTCGCTGGTTGGAAGACCCGATCTGCCAAGGTGGAAAAATCTTCCATTCTGCAGTTGACCATGGCAGTTAACCCCAAACATCAACTACTCCCTGGGCACCGATGACTTCGATTAAGGCAGCCCCCTGCACTTCTCTGATTCAGACCGTTTGGGTTAAATGTGGTAGACACATTTCAGTTGAAAACATTCAGTTGTGCAACTGACTAGGTATCCCCTTTCCCTTTTAAACCTGACAAAATTAATAGATTGCCTGCAAAAAATATGAGGATCTCTCCTCACTACCTATTGTTAATGGAGTGAGGAATTACCATCTTCAGAGTATGTTTTTATAACCTATCTACAGATAATGGTTGTCTAAAAAAACGGTAGTAGCAGTATGCAAAAAATTGCTCTTTCACCGAAGCGATTCGGTTCCCGACTTTCACCAAAAAGAGCAGGTCGTTCACAAACGACCCAGACCCATCGCTAGTGTGAATGAATGCATCTCACCACTCACCACTCCCTCACAGTTCCACTCTATTCTCCATTCTGGTTGGATGAGGAGTACGCTTGACTGAGATGAATTCAAATGGTAGTCGTAGATACAGTATACGTGCCCCCTCAACCCTAACCATTTCATTTCCTCCCGCTCTCAGCTCATTATAAACCACTCCACTGTCATTTATATCCTCTTCCTGTCACCTGAAAGGGTGACAAAATATGTTGGATCTTCCTGTACATTATGGATGACACAGTTAGACTTGAATCATATTCCCTCAATCACAGGTCCATGAATTGACAGTTCAAACAGTGTGATCCCTCTGCATGACATATTGTAGAGAGCCTTATATCATGCATCATAGTTTTCTCCTCTCAAGTATGACTGAGTTGCAAATTGGCTATCAGTCTTTACCCCGTGTCCTCCCACCCCATCACACAACCATATCATACAATTCCACATTTTCAAATACAGATATTCCACATTGCATCTTTACTACATGAATCCTCTTGCCAAATGCAGTAAACATCCCCAGGTTGTAATTTTGATGTTGTGGTCTTAACCTTGTGGTCTGTTGTGGTATGAGCTAAAGTAACTGTTCTCTAACGTCAAAATGGCAAAGCACATTGCATTTTCTGCTTCTTTAATGTAACTTTGCGACATACATACAGTACAATGGACATAAACAACCAATAACTGGAATGTCAACAAGCGTAATGGTGTTATTAAATGCTTATAAATATATAAATAGATGTTTGCCTTTGATTTATTCCATTAATTGTATTGAGCGAATCCATACGACTTCACATTATATGTAGCGGACGTAAAAGGATGGTTTCAGAGATAGCCAGGGTCCTTAAGGAGTGTTCACTGTAAAGCTAGTTCTGAATACTTAATAGGGAGCATAGTAAATATTGGTTTGTAGGAACAGTCTTACTTTATTGACACATAAAAGCTTAATTTCACATGCATTATGTATAGAGGGAATAAATGAGAGCATTGCACCGTAAGTCTGCCTTGCGCTCAGTCGGGTCAGTGACCCCAGAGACCTGCTACTGCCGACAGAACCAAGCAGCAGACAGTCATCGCCCGCTGGCTGTGTTTGCTTTTGGCTCTTAACTCATGTGAAATTGATGCGAAGTGGACATTGATCCGTGTTGAAATGGGACGCCAGATACAAATGACAAAATCATTTCTTATCCTATGCGACACACCCGTCTGTGTCCCCAGCGCCGTGTCCAGAGCGCGTACGGCAGCTCAGACATCCTTATTGAAGGTGCGTACCACAGAGTGAAGGGTCCCCAAATAAGTGCTCTCCACTGGGCTTCATGGGGCTAAGGTAAGCTAAGCATGGAGGTGAAGGTGGTTAGCTGTGTGCACTCACTGGTCTGATTCTCCCTCCCCTCAAGGGATCTCTGGCATGAGCAGAGATGTTCATCCCTGTCACTACTCCACGCAGGCACCTTTGGCCCCACATGGCAGACTGGTCTCATGGACTAGACATAACATAGTAAACGTAAATCCGGGACACTCAAATTAGTATGATATGTTATGTTTGGTTTGGTTACATAAGATATAATGTTAATTAAGGCAAAATTGAAAGAAAGGTGGTCGGTCGGGGTGGATGGGTAGGACCATAACGTGAACGTCTAGCAACCCAAAGGTTGTGTGTTCGAATCTCATCACATACAACTTTAGCTTTTTAGCTAATTAGCAACTACTTTGTGTGTTAGCTAACCATTCCCCTAACCCTAACCTTTCAAGTTAACGCCTAACCTTAACCCTAACCTTAACCCCTAGCCTAGTTAACGTTATCCAGCTAGTTAACATTAGTGTTAGCCACCCAGCTAACTTTAGCCACAACAAATTGGAATTCGTACATTTCATACTTTCTGCAGACATATCATATGAAATGGATGATGGGACATCCACAAATGAATACATACCATATAATGCTAAATGGAGTGTCTCTGATTTACATACAGAATAATACGAAATGCTCTGAGGCCACGTTGCACATGGACAAGCAAACAGCTGTAGAGACAAACATACAGCTCACATTCAGTTTTTTGTCCTTATTTGACCTGAGATGTTTTTTTACTTTTATGCCATAAAACTCCCCGAAAAGAGTGGTATCATGTGTATGGAATTGACATTCAATTCCATTGTAGCTATATTTGATCTATTCACTATTGACCAATAATCCAATAAAACATGTTCTGTCATCCATATTCCTACCCAGTACCCTGTACCATTCCAAGAACAGGTATATTTTCTTGATCGTTTGTCCATTGTAGTGTACACTTTTATCTGAAATGTGGCGTTGCTGAAAAGAGCCAGGCCATTGTGTTTATGCTCACATGGGGAGGAGGACGTCATGCAAGAGACCACAACAACTGGTCTTAAACGACACATCACGCCCCTGCCAACATGTACTGTAGAAGCATTAACAGAGGTTATCACTGTGTATGGCCGAGCTCTCCGATGGATCCTCCATTGCCCGAGAGCAATGATGCGGCTTGCTTGAAAGTGAGCGTTTATGTGTTGAGCCCTGTATCAGCAGGCAGTAGATGATAATCTCGCCGAGTCGACACTGAAAAGGATAATCAACCCGCTTATAGCTATCATGAGAGAGGACAATATAATGGGAAGGGGAGGTAGAGCCTCTTTAATTATTAACACGCTGGCTCTGGTCTCCTCTGTGTGGGCAGCATTAACCTGCTGCTGGGCCATTCACAGATGGAGAGGCAGAGTGGGGGACTGCCATGCCTCTAATGGCCTCTGCAGAGTGGCAGCGGGCACTCTGGCCACAGAGAAAACCCATTTTCATGATCATTATTATAGCAGTACTTTCTGGATGTAAATGGTCAATTCAAGCATAGAGAGATTTAACAATCTGTCCATCTATAAACTGGACATTGCATCTCCCCTCTTGTTACAAAAGCACGACTCTTTGTTTTTCGAAGATGTTAAAAAGTAGGAGGATCTGGCTATCCCGTTTTCTCATTTGACCTAATGCCTCTTTTATTGCATTTTGTAGCACTTTGCAGTGGCACTCCTCACATAGGTTTTATTGAATACAGTTGTGGACCAAGAATATTCACATTAAAAACCTTTAAAAACCAAACCTCTGAGGTAAATGAATGAATAACCGAGCTGAAAAGTAGAAGAATATATTGTCTATGACTGTATCTTCTCCAAATACCTCTGCATCCTACCATCACTGTTGGAGTGTGGCATATTTTGCTATTGTGTGGAAACTTAACAATATGATTTATCACCTCAGTTCGCTACTTGGTGTATGCTTGCTTGGTCTGTGAAGAAGGCAGATACCAATTGAACAGAGTGTCTCAAGATAGTAGCAGATGCTGAGAACAATAATTGAGTTGCTTTTGCCAGTTGCACTGCAATGACCTGGTAATGTTACAGACAAAATGTTAGAAGACAAATACTGTTATAACACGGCATACAATTCTGAATAGGTTATATTTATGGGGAAACACCACTTCTGTTAGAGCACTTATGGCTGGCTGAATAGAGGTTCCTCTTGTACAGTTGACAGAACACAAAGGTCTAACATAATTGTACACGATGGAGGGCTTTTATAATCAAGTGAGAGCATGAAAATGCAAAACAACTGTTTCCATATATTAAAGAAACGCATAAAAGTGCTTTTGAAAATAACAGACAGGATGTAGCACATGTGTATTTACCCTGTGTAAATGAATGAATGAGGGATGATTTTTTTTAAATCCAAGAAGAAAGTAAAAGTGCTGCTCTATTTGAAGATATAGTCCTAATGATCTTATCCCTGCATGCAGGGCTTCCCACTGACCCATTATATGGTGAAGAATAATTCGACTTTTTGTGATTTCAGCAACAAGTTCTAAGATTGCAAAGGTAAGCTATACAGTACCTGGTGGTACCTGACTTAAGAGTAAGTGAGCACATAACTAACTTCCTGATGTCACTACACATTAGGGGCCCAGCCATGGGCTCTACACTAGTCCTCTAGGGCAGCAGCAAAAGAGGCTGCCTGGAGGAGTTATAGAAAGACAGGCTCATTGTAATGGCTGGAATGGAAACAATGGAATAGAGTCAAACATGTTGTTTTCATGTGTTTAGTATCATTCCATTGATTCCTATAGCTTCTCCCATCAGCCTCCTCTGGGCAGCAGGTGGTCTCTCCTCTCCCCAGAGATTAATCAGTCTGGACATGGGGATGGCAGTGGTCTATCACATGCTCAGATCAGCAGCAGCAGTAGATAGCGTGTCCCTGTTTGCATGTCTCTGTCTATCGGTCAGCATATTGACATAAATAACAGTCAGGAGGTCCTTGTTGCAAATGGTAGCAAGTAGAACACAATGAAAATCCCCAAAGTAAGAAACAAGGCGAAGAGGAGAAACATGAAACCCCCAGCGACAGCTCAATTATCTACACATCAATCAGCGGGGATGGGATTGGTTGGTAGACCGACGGATGTGGAGGGAGGTTTTGTGTTGGATCGATGGCCCAGCAGACAGTTTTCAGACAATCAACTCTACCATCAACACCAATTCCACTTCCCAGTGTTCTGCGTGTGTAATGTTGTGTTACTTAACATGCCGCTGAGTGCAATGTCAGGTCTTATGGCCTTCCAGACGCAGTGCCCGATCACAACAAAATAACACATTTACAAAAGGAGCCCCCGTATTGTTATTCATTCAGCTCTGTTCAAAAGGCAATGATTTCCCCCATAATAACCTCATGTCAAAATGACTGACCAAAATGTCCAATCAATTATCTTGTCCTTGCTTTCTTTTTCCATGAAATCCTATATTTAACCTTATCAAAATGTACTGTACATGATGTGAATAGTAATAACTGTAACTGGTTCACCAAACCATTGCCATATTATTCTATATGTTTCTTTGTAACACATCATATTGATGCATACTTCCAGACAGTGTGTGGGGCACATAAATAGAATGATTCCATTTCTATGGTGTGGGGTTCCATATTCATTGTAGAATTTAGCTGACCTCAGCAGTGGAAGGTGCTTACCGGGAACAGTACTCTAATTATTTGAATACTGGTACACAACTATTCAAATATCATTACCAATTCACAGTTGTGATAGGTCCCTTCATTCAGACTGAACCACAATTGGTCTAGCTACATTTCACCACGATTACAGATCAGTTCATAGACATTAAAACCAGTAGATAGGAATACGTGGATGATGTCAGCGCTATGGGAAAACTCCCGATTGGCGCATGAAGCCAGAAGTATTTGAATTTGAAGTATGCCAAATTGCTGAATGGGGCTGAATGGCACCAAAATAATTGATAAGGATCATGGTGAAAGTGGCTGTAACTAGCAAAATATAATGGTCGATGTAGTCATTTTCATACTGCCTGAGAGAGTCAACTGGGAGCCTCCTCGTAGTCTGCCGGCTCATGATTGGTTTGTGTCAGCACGTGGTCATGTGTGACAATAAATGTAGTAGTCAGAATGGATCACTATTTAACTAAATATCTCGATTTGTAGTGAAGTTAATTTATATATTGTTTGCCTGTTCTGGCGATCGAAATTTGCATAGGCTGTCTAGGGCAGACCAGGGCTTTTGGCACAGCCGTGTTGCTACCAGCAGAGCTTGAGACTTGACAAACCTCCTGGCTGGACACTGGGGGCCTGGATCAGTTATATCAGATCAGGTTTAAAATAAATTAACCCCACAATTGTTTGGTTGTTGGGGCTTGGTTCATTGAAGTCTTCAGTTACAGCACTGCATGTCTAGGAACAGAGATTTCACATCAGTCTCCAATGTTATTAATATTAACACCACAGTGTGTCAAGTCGCTCCCTTTTGTACATCACAGAATAGACACGGGTGCTTTTAAGCATGAGTAATTTGCAGTGAGCAGCATTTTATCATGGTCTCTGTTTGCTGTGACCTCGGGCGGCTCTACCTCTGTCATCACAATTGTCTTTCCGTTCCATGACTATTTCTGATACGGGGAGCTCAATTTTAATTTCAAATTGAACAAATATCCCATGTCTCTATGCATTAGTTACCATCGATGCATCGGTTCTGACTTATTATTAGTCAACCGTATTCATGCAGGAAGATCCTTCTGTCTACAGTGGTTAGGAGAGGAAGTGTTTAGGAGATGGCACCATTATTATTCACAACCAGCACAGCCGTTATCAAAAGCCCATCTCAGCCAATTTGAAGTCCCCAAGATGTTTCCTGCCTCCTTCATCAAGGGATAAATGGCAGGCTGCTGTGGCTCGTGCTGATGGTGAAGAGCAATACAAGGGTTGAGCGAGGCGACACTGGAAAGAAGGGTACAAAGGCTAAACTGGAAGGCCTGAAGGGAAGGCCTGAAGGAGAGAATGCAAGAAATTACTGCAACTCAAGTTGCGTTTCTGTTGATGATGGGGGTGACTTAAACTCTGTAAACTTTGATTCAATTTACACCCCATAGTCCTGTAAATTGTTGCATGATTTTTTTCAGTAGGATATTTAGCTGTACCCCATGTGTTTTTATCTCTGTTATAAATCGTAGTGACCTTACTTAAAAAGTCAGGTTTAATCAATTGTTCTAGTAAATATTGGTCTAAACAAAGGATTAGAGGAGCAGCAATGAGTACACCTTTGAGATAAATGCCCCCTTAAAGATGAGATCACTCTGCCTGCCACATGGGCAAAGTTTTCCCTATCAAGTTCTTACAGTTAACATTCAAGGTGTCCTGTTTGGAATGTTGCTCTGCACTCTGCACATAATCAAGAACAGCAGGTGGTGATGGAAATACGTATCTCAACATCAGTAGCAATCATCTCCGTTGACACGTCCTAATCAGTCATCAAGCTAAATGGTGCTAATAAATGCTTACCGGAATCAGGAAGAACCATGATTACTCATGCTGTAAGGTCTTGGGGGGATATTAATGGTTCACACATTTGTTGTTTGTACCTTGATTTTAAGGTCACGGTTCAGTTTCTATCTCTGTTGAAGTTGTTTCACTTTTAAAGATAATAACTACATACCTGTATGATATGCTAAAGAGACACAAATGGATTGCTCTTGCCAACTGGATACTGCTTTCAAGAAAGAATCAAGTGTATTGTTGGTCCATGTCTTCATGCACCTCTAAACCAGTGGAGGCTCCTCAGAGGAGGACGGGGAGGACCATCCTCCTCAGTGAATTTCATAAAAAGAAATTAAACATTTAATAAGTTATCCTTTTTAGATACAATTATACAAAATATATTCACGTCCCAAAATAATTGATTAAAACACACTGTTTTGCAATGAAGATCTACAGTAGCCTCAACAGCACTCTGTAGGGTAGCACCATGGTGTAGCCGGAGGACAGCTAGTTTCTATACTTCTCTGGGTACACTGACTTCAATAAAAAACCTAGGAGAATCATGGTTCTCACCCCCTTCCATAGACTTACACAGTAATTATGTCAACTTCATAGTGATGTCCTCCAATCAGAGCTCTTGCAGCATGAACTGACATGCTGTCCATTCAATCAAAGGATCAGAGAATTTTTTAATTTTTTAAAATGTCATCTTTATTTAATTAGGTAGGCAAGTTGAGAACAAGTTCTCATTTACAACTGCGACCTGGCCAAGATAGAGCAAAGCAGTTCGACACATATAACAACACAGAGTTACACATGGAGTAAAACAAACATACAGTCAATAATACAGTAGAAAAATAAGTCTATATACAATGTGAGCAAATGAGGTGAGATAAGGGAGGTAAAGGCAATAAATAGGCAATGGTGGCGAAGTAAATACAATATAGCAATTAAAACACTGGAATGGTAGATTTGACAGTAGATGAGTGTGCAAAGTAGAAGTACTGGGGTGCAGAGGATCAAAATAAATAAATAAATACAGTAGGGGAAGAGGTAGTTGTTTGGGCTATTTATAGATGGGCTATGTACAGGTGCAGTGATCTGTGAGCTGCTCTGACAGCTGGTGCTTAATTAAAGCTAGTGAGGGAGATAAGTGTTTCCAGTTTCAGAGTTTTTTGTAGTTCGTTCCAGTCATTGGCAGCAGAGAACTGGAAGGAGAGGCGGCCAAAGGAGGAATTGGCTTTGGGGGTGACAAGTGAGATATACCTGCTGGAACACGTGCTACGGGTGGGTGCAGCTATGGTGACCAGCGAGCAGAGATAAGGCGGGACTTTACCTAGCAGGGTCTTGTAGATGACCTGGAGCCAGTGGGTTTGGTGACGAGTATGAAGTGAGGGCCAGCCAACGAGAGCATACAGGTAGCAGTGGTGGGTAGTATATGGGGCTTTGGTGACAAAACGGATGGCACTGTGATAGACTGAATCCAATTTGTTGAGTAGGGTGTTGGAGGCTATTTTGTAAATGACATCGCCAAAGTCGAGGATCGGTAAGAGGGTCAGTTTTACGAGGGTATGTTTGGTAGCATGAGTGAAGGATGCTTTGTAGCCAATTCTAGATTTAACTTTGGATTGGAGATGTTTTATGTGAGTCTGGAAGGAGAGTTTAGAGTCTAACCACACATACCTAGGTATTTGTAGTTGTCCACATATTCTAAGTCAGAACCGTCCAGAGTAGTGATGCTGGACGGGCGGGCAGGTGCAGGCAGCGATCGGTTGAAGAGCATGCATTTAGTTTTACTTGTATTTAAGAGCAGTTGGAGGCCACGGAAGGAGAGTTGTATGGCATTTAAGCTCGTCTGGAGGGTTGTTAACAGTGTACAGAATGGTGTCGTCTGCGTAGAGGTGGATCAGAGACTCACAAACAGCAAGAGCGACATCATTGATATATACAGAGAAGAGAGTCGGCCCAAGAATTGAACCCTGTATCACCCCCATAGAGACTGCCAGAGGCCCGGACAACAGGCCCTCAGATTTGACACACTGAACTCTGTCAGAGAAGTCGTTGGTGAACCAGGCGAGGCAATCATTTGAGAAACCAAGGCTTTTGAGTCTGCCGATGAGGATGTGGTGATTGACAGAGTCGAAAGCCTTGGCCAGGTCAATGAATACAGCTGCACAGTGTTGTTTCTTATCGATAGCAGTTAAGATATCGTTTAGAACCTTGAGCGTGGCTGAGGTGCACCCATGACCAGCTCTGAAACCAGATTGCATAGCGGAGAAGGTACGGTGGGATTCGAACTGGTCGGTGATCTGTTTGTTAACTTGGCTTTCGAAGACTTGAAAGGCAGGGTAGGATAGATATAGGTCTGTAGCAGTTTGGGTCAAGAGTGTCCCCCCTTTGAAGAGGGGGATGACCGCAGCTGCTTTCCAATCTTTGGGAATCTCAGATGACACGAAAGAGAGGTTGAACAGGCTAGTAATAGGGGTTGCAACAAATTTGGCAGATCATTTTAGAAAGAAATGGTCCAGATTGTCTAGCCTGGCTGATTTGTGGGGGTCCAGATTTTGCAGCTCTTTCAGAACATCAGCTGACTGGATTTGGGAGAAGGAGAAATGGGGCAGACTTGGGCGAGTTGCTGTGGGGGGTGCAGTGCTGTTGACCGGGGTAGGGGTGACCAGGTGGAAAGCATGGCCAGCCGTAGAAAAAGTCTTATTGAAATTGTCAATTATAGTGGATTTATCGGTGGTGACAGAGTTTCCTATCCTCAGTGCAGTGGGCAGCTGGGAGGATGTGGAGAATAAATGTAGTACTGAAATCATAAACTACAGCTAGCTAGCACATGTGGTGAGTAATTGACTCAAAGAGAGAAAGACAACAATGGAACTCCTCCAAGTCAAGTAAGCTTACATATATATTCAACCACAAGGGTGTACTAATGGACAGCTAGTTTCTATACTAATGAGCTATGCAAGATTGAAAGAAATTAATCATAATAGAGGACTACTGAAATTATATTATTTCAATGTAGATAAGGGAAGGGCAGTTTGAAATAAAAACATGACAGCCAGAAAAGCCAGTGTATGAATACAATGGATTTGCATATGAATGAAGTGGAAATGAGCTGACTTTGTGATCTGTAAGGTAAGTAACTTTAATGTCTCAAGCAGATCGCACGTGTTCTTTGCCATTTCCGGAACGTAGCAATGTTTAAGACATGGATTTCATGTTGTAATGTTAACAAGGTACCCAAAAGTAGTTTGAATTCATGTTAATTTTTATTAGCTAAACAAAACTTGTTTAACAACATCACCATTTTCAGCCTTTCTTGCATAGCGATGATGAAAAGAATGTCATTTAGGCTGTAATGATCTCCAAAATTCTAATCATTAGGTCATCACACCGTTGATATAGCAACGAACGCTAAGAGTTTATTGAATCTCATTGTGACGTAGAGGGGAACACTATTTGGCTGGGGGGACATTATTTGGCATAACAGGCCCGCCAGTGTAACTGCTAAACTGCTGACTGTTTACTGTACTGCATGATTGTAGCGTGTTTACTAATGCATTAGTTCTAGTAGCTATGTTGACTATGACGTTAATATGGTGACAACGATGTAGGCTGTGTTTAGCGGTTATGATATGAAGGTTTGGCTTGGAAAGGTTTTTTCGCCTGGTCACAGAACGCTGATGTGGTGTGCACTGAAGTTCACAAGCGAAGGGAAAAGGTAAGAGGAGGAGAGCACGTAGATGTGTGAAGTAATTATACAATGATCAAAGTGATCAATCATGCTGTTTGTATGTGGATGTTATGAAAGTGAACTGTGTTTGTGTCATGTATTGTCATGTTGTGTCTTGTTTCTGTCCTTTCCCTTCACCGTCTCCCTCTGCTGGTCGTTATTAGGTTACCTTTTCTCCCCCTCTTTCCCCCAGCTGTTCCTTGTCTCCTCCTAACTACCTCGTCACCCCTTTTCCCACCTGTTCCCTTTTTCCCTCTGATTAGTCCTCTATATCTCTCTCTGTTTTTGTTCCTGTCTTTGTCAGATTCTTGTTTGTGTTTTTCATGCCTGAACCAGACTATCGTCATGTTTGCTGCAACCTTGTCCTGTCCTGTCGGAATCTGCCGGTCCATCTGAGCCTACCTATGTTTTGTTATTAAAGAAGTTCTGTTTACGTTAATTCGCTTTTGGGTCCTCATTCACGCACCGTAACAGAAGAATCCGACCAAGAATGGACCCAGCGACTTCGGATCCTCTCCACTCAGCCGTCGAGATCCAGGGAGCGATGCTAGGCAGACACGAGCAGGAATTGTCTGCTGCTCGACATGCCGTTGAGACCCTGGCCACCCAAGTCTCCAACCTCACAGAACAGGTTCACCATCTCCGCCTCGATCCACCGGCCACTTCCAGGGCTTTCGAATCTCCGGAGCCCAGAATCAATAACCCGCCGTGTTACTCTGGGGAGCCCACTGAATGCCGCTCGTTCCTCACCCAGTGTGATATTGTGTTTTCTCTCCAGCCCAACACTTACTCCAGGAGCACTGCTCGTGTCGCCTACGTCATATCTCTCCTTACTGGACGGGCTCGTGAGTGGGGCACGGCAATCTGGGAGGCAAGGGCTGAGTGTACTAACCAGTATCAGGACTTTAAGGAGGAGATGATACGGGTTTTTGATCGATCTGTTTTTGGGGAGGAGGCTTCCAGGGCCCTGTCTTCCCTATGTCAAGGTAATCGATCCATAACAGACTACTCTATTGAGTTTCGCACTCTTGCTGCCTCCAGTGGCTGGAACGAGCCGGCTTTGCTCGCTCGTTTTCTGGAGGGTCTCCGCGCAGAGGTAAAGGATGAGATTCTCTCCCGGGAGGTTCCTTCCAGCGTGGATTCCTTGATTGAACTCGCTATTCGCATTGAGCGACGGGTTGATCTTCGTCACCGAGCTCGTGGAAAGGAGCTCGCGTTCTCCGTTGCCCCCCTCTCCGCATCACTACCATCTTCCTCTGCCGGCTCGGGTGCTGAGCCTATGCAGCTGGGAGGTATCCGCATCTCGACTAAGGAGAGGGAACGGAGAATCACCAACCGCCTCTGTCTCTATTGCGGTTCTGCTGGTCATTTTGTCACTTCATGTCCAGTAAAAGCCAGAGCTCATCAGTAAGCGGAGGGCTACTGGTGAGCGCTACTACTCCTGTCTCTCCTTCAAGATCCTGCACTACCTTGTCGGTCCATCTACGCTGGACCGGTTCGTCAGCTTCCTGCAGTGCCTTAATAGACTCTGGGGCGGAGGGCTGTTTTATGGACGAGACCTGGGCTCGGGAACATGACATTCCTCTCAGACAGTTAAGGGAGTCCACGGCCTTGTTCGCCCTGGATGGTAGTCCTCTCCCCAGGATTCAGCGTGAGACGCTACCTTTAACCCTCACTGTTTCTGGTAATCATAGCGAAACCATTTCTTTTTTAATTTTTCGTTCACCTTTTACACCTGTTGTTTTGGGCCATCCCTGGCTAGTTTGTCATAATCCTTCCATTAATTGGTCTAGTAATTCTATCCTCTCCTGGAACGTCTCTTGTCATGTGAAATGTTTAATGTCTGCTATCCCTCCTGTTTCCTCTGTCTCTTCTTCACAGGAGGAGCCTGGTGATTTGACAGGGGTGCCGGAGGAATATCACGATCTGCGCACGGTGTTCAGTCGGTCCAGGGCCACCTCTCTTCCCCCACACCGGTCGTATGATTGTAGTATTGATCTCCTTCCGGGAACCACTCCCCCCCGGGGTAGACTATACTCTCTGTCGGCTCCCGAACGTAAGGCTCTCGAAGATTATTTGTCTGTAGCTCTTGCCGCCGGTACCATAGTCCCCTCCTCCTCTCCCGCCGGAGCGGGGTTTTTTTTTGTTAAGAAGAAGGACGGGTCCCTGCGCCCCTGCATAGATTATCGAGGGCTGAATGACATAACAGTGAAGAATCGTTATCCGCTTCCTCTTATGTCTTCAGCCTTCGAGATCCTGCAGGGAGCCAGGTTTTTCACTAAGTTGGACCTTCGTAACGCTTACCATCTCGTGCGCATCAGGGAGGGGGACGAGTGGAAGACGGCGTTTAACACTCCGTTAGGGCACTTTGAATACCGGGTTCTTCCTTTCGGCCTCGCTAACGCTCCAGCTGTCTTTCAGGCATTAGTCAATGATGTCCTGAGAGACATGCTGAACATCTTTGTTTTCGTTTACCTTGACGATATCCTGATTTTTTCACCGTCACTCCAGATTCATGTTCAGCACGTTCGACGTGTCCTCCAGCGCCTTTTAGAGAATTGTCTTTTTGTGAAGGCTGAGAAGTGCTCTTTTCATGCCTCCTCCGTCACATTTCTCGGTTCTGTTATTTCCGCTGAAGGCATTAAGATGGATCCCGCTAAGGTCCAAGCTGTCATTGATTGGCCCGTCCCTAAGTCACGCGTCGAGCTGCAGCGCTTTCTCGGCTTCGCGAACTTCTATCGTCGTTTCATCCGTAATTTCGGTCAGGTGGCAGCTCCTCTCACAGCCCTTACTTCTGTCAAGACGTGCTTTAAGTGGTCCGTTTCCGCCCAGGGAGCTTTTGATCTCCTCAAGAATCGTTTTACATCCGCACCTATCCTTGTTACACCTGACGTCACTAGACAGTTCGTTGTCGAGGTTGACGCGTCAGAGGTGGGCGTGGGAGCCATTCTTTCTCAGCGCTCCCTCTCTGACGACAAGGTCCACCCTTGCGCGTATTTTTCTCATCGCCTGTCGCCGTCGGAACGTAACTATGATGTGGGAAACCGCGAACTGCTCGCCATCCGCTTAGCCCTAGGCGAATGGCGACAGTGGTTGGAGGGGGCGACCGTTCCTTTTGTCGTTTGGACTGACCATAGGAACCTTGAGTACATCCGTTCTGCCAAACGACTTAATGCGCGTCAGGCGCGCTGGGCGCTGTTTTTCGCTCGTTTCGAGTTCGTGATTTCTTATCGTCCGGGCTCTAAGAACACCAAGCCTGATGCTTTATCTCGTCTCTTCAGTTCTTCAGTAGCCTCCACTGACCCCGAGGGGATTCTCCCTGAGGGGTGTGTTGTCGGGTTGACTGTCTGGGGAATTGAGAGGCAGGTAAAGCAAGCACTCACTCAAACTCCGTCGCCGCGCGCTTGTCCTAGGAACCTTCTTTTCGTTCCCGTTCCTACTCGTCTGGCCGTTCTTCAGTGGGCTCACTCTGCCAAGTTAGCCGGCCATCCTGGCGTTCGGGGTACGCTTGCTTCCATTCGCCAGCGTTTTTGGTGGCCCACCCGGGAGCATGACACGCGTCGCTTCGTGGCTGCTTGTTCGGTCTGCGCGCAGACTAAGTCCGGTAACTCCCCTCC
Source organism: Oncorhynchus mykiss (assembly GCF_057628025.1). Classification (NCBI taxonomy): domain Eukaryota; kingdom Metazoa; phylum Chordata; class Actinopteri; order Salmoniformes; family Salmonidae; genus Oncorhynchus; species Oncorhynchus mykiss. The sequence goes on from NC_143033.1 coordinate 75,137,500, forward strand.
TGCCGGCCGTCTCAGGCCGCTTCCCATTCCCTCTCGACCGTGGTCTCACATCGCCTTAGATTTTGTCACCGGACTGCCTTCGTCAGCGGGGAAGACTGTTATTCTTACGGTTGTCGACAGGTTCTCTAAGGCGGCTCATTTTATTCCCCTTGCTAAGCTTCCTTCTGCTAAAGAGACGGCACAAATCATCATCGAGAATGTTTTCAGAATTCATGGCCTTCCGTCAGACGTCGTTTCGGACAGAGGTCCGCAATTCACGTCTCAATTTTGGAGGGAGTTTTGCCGTTTGATTGGGGCTTCCGTCAGTCTCTCTTCCGGCTTTCACCCCCAGTCTAACGGTCAAGCAGAACGGGCCAATCAGACTATTGGTCGCATCTTACGCAGTCTTTCTTTTCGCAACCCTGCGTCTTGGTCAGAACAGCTCCCCTGGGCAGAATACGCCCACAACTCGCTTCCTTCGTCTGCGACCGGGCTATCTCCTTTTCAGAGTAGCCTCGGGTACCAGCCTCCGCTGTTCTCATCTCAGTTCGCCGAGTCCAGCGTCCCCTCCGCTCAGGCTTTTGTCCAACGTTGCGAGCGCACCTGGAAGAGGGTCAGGTCTGCACTTTGCCGTTATAGGGCGCAGACTGTGAGAGCTGCTAATAAGCGTAGAACTAAGAGTCCTAGATATTGTCGCGGTCAGAGAGTTTGGCTCTCCACTCAGAACCTTCCCCTTAAGACCGCTTCTCGCAAGTTGACCCCGCGGTTCATTGGTCCGTTCCGTATTTCTCGGATCATTAATCCTGTCGCAGTGCGACTTCTTCTTCCGCGATATCTTCGTCGCGTCCACCCGGTCTTCCATGTCTCCTGTGTCAAGCCCGTTCTTCGCGCCCCCGCTCGTCTTCCCCCCCCCCCATCCTTGTCGAGGGCGCACCCATCTACAGGGTCCGTAGGATTTTGGACATGCGTCCTCGGGGCCGTGGTCATCAGTACCTAGTAGATTGGGAGGGGTACGGTCCTGAGGAGAGGAGTTGGGTTCCCTCTCGGGACGTGCTGGACCGTGCGCTGATCGATGATTTCCTCCGTTGCCGCCAGGTTTCCTCCTCGAGTGCGCCAGGAGGCGCTCGGTGAGTGGGGGGGTACTGTCATGTATTGTCATGTTGTGTCTTGTTTCTGTCCTTTCCCTTCACCCTGTCTCCCTCTGCTGGTCGTTATTAGGTTACCTTTTCTCCCCCTCTTTCCCCCAGCTGTTCCTTGTCTCCTCCTAACTACCTCGTCACCCCTTTTCCCACCTGTTCCCTTTTTCCCTCTGATTAGTCCTCTATATCTCTCTCTGTTTTTGTTCCTGTCTTTGTCGGATTCTTGTTTGTGTTTTTCATGCCTGAACCAGACTATCGTCATGTTTGCTGCAACCTTGTCCTGTCCTGTCGGAATCTGCCGGTCCATCTGAGCCTACCTATGTTTTGTTATTAAAGAAGTTCTGTTTACGTTAATTCGCTTTTGGGTCCTCATTCACGCACCGTAACAGTTTGCGTGTGATCAGGAGTGTATCGCCGATTCTGTTGAAAAAAATGTATTAAATGGAAGCAAAATGAACCAAAAGTTGATAAACATACCTGAATTTGTCCAATAAAACTTGTTTGCAACTGTTGGACTAATGATTGCACCCTAGATTAGCTAGATGCAGGCAAGAGAGTGCAAGGCGGGATTGAATGTGTCAATGTCTGTCACCTTGATTACTAAAACGTTGCAAACTTTCATTCATAGGCTAGGTTGTAGCAACCTCATGATGGGTATAGGGAAAATTTGAGTATCAGGTATTAGCCTAAACCTATCGATGTTTCATTGAGCTGGGTGAATGGAATATGAAGTACAGTCATTCAACATGCTGTAATAGAAATAAGGCCAGGCAAAAAAATAATAATAAATCACCCTCCCTCATCTTAATAAACGGCACCGACCGCCACTGCACTACACACTCCACAGCATATAGTAGGGCAGAGTTACATTCATCTCCCTATGAATCCAGATATCTAAGAAAGGGTTTCAGAGTGTTTGCTAGTAGTGATTCACTGATTGGACATTGATAAACAAGACAACCATGATCTATAGACAAGATAGTCCATTATTATTGGTGAGTTCCTCACTAAATGGTAAACCATTCATTCTTCTGCACAGTGTTGGAATGGCAGGAGCCATGATGAAATGCCCTGGAATTCTGCTTATCCCGCGAGGAAGAGGCTGTTGTCATATGTGTTTGAATTTCATTGATGATTGCACAGAGCAGCTCTCTGGATCTGGCCTTGGAGCACAGCCATGTGCTGGTGATGTACAGCCAATTCAGACTGGCCGTCTGCTCCAAGGCTCTGGGGGCTACATGCACCTGTGTCTCTGTGAAAGGGTCTGGAGCCCATTCAAATGACATGTTGTGGGATGACCGGAGGGTAGTGTTTTCCTGCTTTTGAGGTCTGTAGTGCTGTGGCAAGGTGTGGTTTGGAAATGTAGACACACGTTACTATGAGACATTATTCCTAATATTGATTCATATAAGATACTGTATGTAGCCACTTAACCATACTGTATACAGTATACATAAAAAATGGTGATCTATAAAGAGGGGGTACAAACCATAATGCAACCTGTGTCTAGCTGTATTGATGTCACTGAACATAATGGACTGAGTGGCATTTCAATATCCTAAAAAGTCATGTAGTGTTAAGTACTATTTAACAATCTACATTTGATAAACCTGACTTCATTTAATATTATATTCAAAACATGTGAAATCAAGTATTATGTGTTTAGCTGTCTAAGATAAAAAAAATACTGTATTTGATTTGGTTCAACCATGATTTGATTTGAAATGGTTATGAGAAGCGAATGCAAAAAACAAGTGTTCTTTAATACCTTTGTAAAATAAATGAAATCCCATACAACGCATAAAGTTTGAAGGGGAATTTCACCCTGGAGGAATCATGGTTTGTTTTCATCATGTCCGAGGCATTTTTAGGTCAGTGAGATGTGTTTCACACATAATTGTCCAGGAGGAAGGCAGGTCTGGGCTTCACGCACTGAATGATACACCCTATGATGGCTTCCGGTGTATTAATGGGGGGGATGGGGATTGAGGGGGGGGGATCTGTCTGAAAATAACTGTAGTCCTGCTTTATGTTATAGGCTATGTTATACTGATCGCACTATACATTTTTGTGCATGTAGATATGGTTGTCCTTGTTTGATAGAGCCATTAGACGTCTTTCAGCGATGTTCCTATCAGTGGATTCATGGCTAAATATACAATCTTACACATTTCTCCCAGTCTCTGTAAGACTACAACTCGATGGGGCGGTGCTTCATGCTCGGGCCCCGGCCCTCCCCCAAGGCAGGCTTTTTTGAAAGAGAGGCGAACACTAACAACACAATCCTCTAAACTGAAAGAACTGACAAGACCGCAATGGCTTCAAGTGATTCCTCTCATCACCACGAATTCAACAATGGAGCATTTTTTGATGTTCTATTAGCTACATGCACCAAGAGTGCAGATGACAAATACTGTATCTAGCTAAGTAAGTTATTTTACCTGCAAGCCACATAACTAGCTAACTTTAATTGATCTGCTGTTACAGTGGGGGGAAATCAAATTATTTCTCTGTTTGCTAACTTGGGTAGCTAGTCTAGCTAACTAAACAACTACAGGCAGCCTGACTAAAAATAGAAGAGGTTTTATAATTGGGTATCTATTGTATCTAGATTGTAAAACCTCTTCTCTTTTTAGTCGTAGATATGGCTACTAAACAACAAGCTACAATGTTACAACCAGTCACCTAAAGCTAGGGTTTACCAGCAAACATCAGCACAGGACTGGAGTTGGCTCGCTAGTTAGCCTGGTGCCTGCTAACTTGGTACGTGCCATGCCTTGCATTTGTAACTTCTTAGCAAATGTGTAACATCAGTAACTGTAAATAATTTTACCTGCTAGCTATGTAACATAATTGACGAGGGTTGACATGGGTCATTATTATGACCATGGATTGTCGTGGAATTTCCTGTATTACTGAGAGAGCAAACCACACACAAGTCAGAGTTATCATAAAGTCCGAACTTTAATTATATATGAGCTTCACCATAGCCCTGTGACTCTCAGATCAATTCAGTGCCTATAAATGAATTCTCTGAGAGTGTCAACATAATGGCAACTGAGATCCTTTATAGCAAAGATCCACCCCCTAGTCAACATGACAAACCAGAGGTCTTAGGAAAACTGCACAAAGGAAGACTTTACTTCAGAGAGGAGTACCCCATAGCCAGACAGAATTAGCTATAAATTATTGTTCAGTTTGCTCTCCTAAAACGAGGTTCTACTTCTCGTTCTTGGTACAACATAGTACCAAAACATTACCACATCCAATGGCATATATCAATGGTCAATTCTAGATACTCCCATCAAAAATACAACCCCTCCTGGACAAGCTTACGGAGAGGAGTGACTGGCACACAGACAACCCCTTCACATGGTTTAGGAATAGTTACAGACACATTCACAGACAAACCTGACCTCTCCCCTCTCTGGGCCCCAAGTAACTTTCCCCACATAAGCATACTTATGAACATTGATAAAACATCTTATTTATCAATGTTACCCAAAGAATTCTGATTCCGCCACAACAGGATGCATTTCAGTCTCACAAAATTATAAGCATGATGGAAGATAGGATTCCAAATAGATGTAAATAACAAGTATTGGCTCTCCAGCTAGTGTTAGTGTTCAAAATACTGGAGAGTTGAGACCAAATCACGGACGTTGGACAGAGTGGATTTCAGTTGTAACAAAAGACAGTTTTAATGAGTCAGAGATATCTTGTCCCGCAGTTTTACGTGCACGGACCTAGTTCACATAACTCGGCAAGGAGCCAGGTGAAAAAGAGGCCTATACAATGGTTACATACATTTTTATACATAGAATAAAGTAGGTGGAGTCTTGTCGTTTCGGTCTTCTTGACTGGTCGGAGGGTTGGAGGCGGGCCTTGCTCTAGCCAGAGCGGGCCCCATTGGTGCACAGCAAAAGTTCTTTGCTCTTGGGACCGGCCAGTTAGAGGGAGATGAGATGTGTGTTTATATAAGGAAGAGGGGGTCAGTCTTATGGCTGGGTGTATGTGTTCTTACGACGGAATGTCTTTGTTTATATGAGCTATGTGTATGAATATTTATATAACAAATCCCCCTCTTCACGTCTATTAGACGTGAAAACTATAGCAGAAAGGTGGCGGTTGCAATCGTGGGTATACATAAGGTGGTGCTCCTAACCTTGTCTGGTTTGCATGGTGGGTCTGTAGGTGTAGTGCTACGTTTGGGACGGGAGTGATTGGAGGGAGTGATATCAGGAAAGGAGTTAGGGACATGTGTAGGGGTTGGTGTATGTGATGTGGCAGGGTGAAATAGTTGTTTAATTAACCATGTGAAAGTCCTAGGGTTACTCCAAATATCAGTAGGAATATCACAAATAAGGGACCAGATATCCCCAGCCTCACCCAGAGAGGGAGAAATTTCCCTCTAACTGGGCGAGGTTCCCTTCTCAGGGGAGGCGGAGTTTGATGCCGCATCACCTGAGGAAGGAGTGTCTTCATTTGGAATCGAATTTAGGCCGCTCAAATCAGCTCTGACTTCAGTCAGTGTTCTAGAAGGAATTGGGGCTGGGGTGCAATGTGTAAGGCGGTGCCAAGGTGTGCCTGATTTACCTTTGACCTGGACTGAGTGTGAAGTAACCTCCTTCACTTCGTACGGTCCAGTCCACCTGGGTTCCAGCCACTTTCTCTTGTGGACTGTAACCCTCACCCCGTCACCAACCTTTACCTTCAGTAGTGGCGTGTCCCCCGGCAGCTCCCCCTCCTGGACCTTGTGAACCTGGGTAGAGAGTGCTGCAGAGAGAACCGTCAGTTTTTTCACATAATTAGACATTACAATTTGTTGTACATCAAGGGCGGGCATATGACCTCCCTCCCTTGGTGGACCATGCATGACTCTACCAGTCATTATCCCATGAGGCACATACTTTAGCTATCTTAGCTTTTGCTTTTGGTTTGACGTTCCACCAGATTTTGGGATTGGGGCCTGTACACAGATCCAAATCTGTGGGTTATGCCAAATCTTTCTTCCACCTGTCTCAGGTGTTTGTTAAATGTAAGCCATTTGTCAAATTTGATTTGTCTTGGGATGCCATGCCTGGGTATTAGTTTGGTTTGTAGCCACTCAAAGACTGACCTAGCATCCTCCCCTTTTGTTAGTATTGCCTCTACCCATTTGGAGAACCTATCTACTATGACTAGGAGATAGAGTTTGCCTTTAGATAAATTTTCGGGGCCCATGTCGGTGTAGTCTATACTAATATCCTGAAAACATGCATTAGGTATTACGTATGAGCCCATTGGTGTTCGATATGGTTTCTTTGGGTTGTGTCTGTCACAACCATTGCATTCGTCACAAAATAAATCATCGTCATAAAATAAGTCAGTCATATTTTTATGTGAGGGTGCCACCAGATGTGCAAGGCCTTTTTGGAGGGTCTTTATTTTGCCTTCGTGTGTGGGGCCATGTGTTTCTCATAAAAGTTCTGGGTCCATCAGTGTGGCCTGCTTCATGGGCATGGGCTGAGTCTGTATAGATATTCAGTCTTTCCTTTTCCTCTGATGAGGACCTGCGTCAATCCGATGATTTCAGCTAATTTGGCCGATGCTGGTTGAGGGATGATGGCTGATTGAAGGGTGACATCACGAGGTGAGCTGTTTTTTCAATAGCTTTTGCTACTGCAGCAACGTATCTGGAGCATGTTGACTGTCCTACCTCAATGTGGTCAAGTTTGAAGAGTAGTACATCAAGACCCTTCTCTCCCCCTCTTGTTTCTGGAATAGGACGGATGAGGTGAATCCTTCCCTTCCAGAAACATCCAAATGGAACTTGTTCTTGTAGTCAGGTGCAGTCAGAGCTGCTGCCGCTGATAGATCTGTTTTCAGCAGTGCTATGGCTGTTGATGCTTCAGCCGTCCAGGCCAGGGGTGCATGGAGGTTCCTTGATCGTAGGATGACCGGTGCTGCCACCCCCTCTGGGCCACACCCAATGGTACAACACCTGATAGGTGGGGTCAGGTGCATCATGTCTTCGTCCCAGTCTGCAGTGTAGAGGCAGTCATCAGTTTCTGTTGCATTGAGTGTGCAATGGATCTCAGCTTGGGGAGTCTTATATGGGTGCAGAGTGTAGATTTGAGCTTTCAGTTGGTTGAACTTAAACTGGATGTGAGGGGTGGCAGGCCCTGTGGGTAGGCATTTTAGCCAGTACACTTCTTGGGCTTCAGACAGTGTGGTCATCGGCAGGAGTGGCATCCTCATCATTCTTACTGGGTGATCAGGTGTTGAAGTGGGAGGGTTGGTTGTAATCTTGCTGCTCCTGCTGCATGTGTCTAGGAGAGGGTCCTCTTCCTCTTCCTGGTGCCCCTCCACGTCCTCTTCCTCTTTCTCTCCATTTCTGTTGCTGCGGGGAGAGTGGTTTCGTGCAATATCTGGCATAGTGACCGGGAATTCCGCAGTTATACCACTGGTAGTTTCCCCCTCTGTATGGTCCAGTGTAGGGGCCTCGTTGAGCCCGTTGCCGTTGCAGGATATACCGCTGTGGGGGAGGGTAATGGGGTGGTGGGGCTGCCTTCTGTTGGATCATCTGAGAGACAGTCTGTGCCACGATCTGAGTGTTATCTGGCTGCTCCCCTTGGTCTTGAGTTTCTACTGCAATCATTTGTTTGGGCGTGATGGCTGCAGACATTTTATCTAAGTCGTCTGATAATGTGTATAATGCGTTATTTAGGTATATTCAATCCTTACTATGTGGTGTTTATTTCTATCGTTGTATGCTTAGCCCGTACTGCTGTACTGGCAATGGCTTATCTCTTCTACCCCCACCCTCGCATACAAAGGGGGTTATCAGTATGTGACGCCCACCACGTGTCTGTTTCTCCGGTATTTTATTTGAATTTGTTCAGCGATTCGTTTAGGTATTTTCTAAAAATGATTCGGCGATTTCCTTTTGGAACAATATATCAGTGAATATATGCGGTTCTATAACAATTTTAATTCTAATTCTAGAGTAATTCTAGCTCTTTAGGAAATATAGATAGAATTTCTAGACAACTAAGAGTTGTTCAGTGAATTATTTAAATACTTTCTGTAAACAATTCGGTAAATTCCTTTATGAACTTATATCAGTAAATTCGAGCGATTCTATAGCAATTGTCAGAATAATTCTATATCTTTAGGAAATATGGATAGAAAAACCCAAAAATCAGTGTGTAGCTTTTAGCGTCTGTCAAACAAAGTCTGTACTAAGCTCGGCGGCTTATTTAAATACTTTCTAGAAACAATTCAGTAAGTTCCTTTATGAACTTATATCAGTAAATTCCAGCGATTCTATAGCAATTGTCAAAATAATTTTAAACTTTCGGCAATATCAACAGGAATGAAAAAAACGAAAATCAGTATTCCAGCCCGGCTGCTGTCAATCAAAGTTGCACGGCCATTCGATACTAAGGTGGCTTTGTCTACCAGCACGTGTGCCTAAAAGCCCAGTTACGTATCCCAACCTACTCCGCGACAAACGTTTCTTTCAATTTAATTTCCCCTATCTCCAAATCATGGAATGTCAACTCTGGTTCATATTATGTTTATTGTTTGATGTGCAATAGCCACATCATTCCCGATCTCTGTCTTGTGGAAGGCCAAACTTACATATCCTATATCTATTCGACTACACCTCTAACATAACCAATTAAACAGTTTACAACTCATTCAATAGGATCTTTTACATGCAGATTCAGTCGATCTATTAATTAACTAAATCTCTAAACACAACCAATTAAACAGTTTAGAACTTATTCAATAGGAACTTTTACGTGCATACTACACTTCTAAACACAACCAATTAAACAGTAAGCACTTATTTAATAGGATCTTTTACATGCATACTACACTTCTATATAAATATGATAAAAAATAAAAATAAAAATTAAAAATAAAAACGAGCAAAACAAGATCTCCCCGATCAATGTCTTAGGTTCTTATGTAAAAATTTGGGCACCGATTCATACTCACGCCCAGTACTTTCTGATCAAAATTTGGTTTAGGCTATAATACAATATGCAGATTTCGATATAACGGGCTCTGCTCACCTGATATAGAGCGCTCCGATCAGATTTCCTGAGGCAAGATGAATGGCTGGGGAAGTCACTCTTCCGTCTGATTTTTTAGCCGTGATCAGTCTCGTCCTCTCACACTAACTTATAATAGATCGAATTCAAGAATAACCAAACTCTGCTACCAATTCTGTTAGTGTTCAAAATACTGGAGAGTTGAGACCAAATCACGGACGTTGGACAGAGTGGATTTCAGTTGTAACAAAAGACAGTTTTAATGAGTCAGAGATATCTTGTCCCGCAGTTTTACGTGCACGGACCTAGTTCACATAACTCGGCAAGGAGCCAGGTGAAAAAGAGGCCTATACAATGGTTACATACATTTTTATACATAGAATAAAGTAGGTGGAGTCTTGTCGTTTCGGTCTTCTTGACTGGTCGGAGGGTTGGAGGCGGGCCTTGCTCTAGCCAGAGCGGGCCCCATTGGTGCACAGCAAAAGTTCTTGGGACCGGCCAGTTAGAGGGAGATGAGATGTGTGTTTATATAAGGAAGAGGGGGTCAGTCTTATGGCTGGGTGTATGTGTTCTTACGACGGAATGTCTTTGTTTATATGAGCTATGTGTATGAATATTTATATAACACTAGCTAGCTACGTTTACCAGCCAACGGCGAGGAGAAAAAATAATACAACAATGAACTGTTGTAAATCTCAAAACCTGAAGCTGGTTTTATTATAAAAATATATGTCTAAGCATGCCTGATAGACATGGCTGTAGCTAGATACTGTCTGCCTATCTACCTAGGTACATGTATACAGTTTGGTAACTACAAAGGTTGAGGGTTATGCCGTATTTCTTTCTATTAGGCTAGATATGGTTCTAAATGTAATCTCTGTACAGTATGTTCATCTATTTTACCCTAATGGTGATGTTATGCTGGCACAGTCCAATTGTCTTTCAAACTGTACAATAGAGTATAATGTATTATATATTTTTGTATGATATACAACACCGTGTGGTGCCTGGGCTTCTTCCTGGAGTGGATTCAAGATGAATAGAATCATAATTTCTATGCCATTGTAGCAGAACTGTATCCATCTCGATGGATTGGACATTATGCTGGATTTCAAGCAGAAAATGACTCAATAGGAGCTGAATGGCAGTTTGATCATGACAATGTCATGGAAATACTACACAGGGACACACAAAGTCAAAATTAAATGGATCACTGTTTATTATCAGTGCGCTGGAGAGGTTCCAACAAACTTGATGCACTATAGTGAACGTCCATCAAAAGCTCTAATGGGGCAGTCACATTTTGTTCCCTTATACACTGGTTACAGATAGGTTACATAGGCATAGTTCATAGGGTTGGGTCCGGCATGTGTCTGTCACCGTCTACTATCTTAACTTAAAGAACATATTCTGCCAAATAGTCTAAAGGAGGTGGTCATGACGGCCCCCCCTCTTATCTTTACCAGGCACAGGCAGGAACCAATGATTGTTTATGACACCAAAGACAAAATGCAGTAAAAGTAAAATTTCCTTCACAACAACACTCCTCCCACAGCTGTACAAGTATTCCCTGAACATTATTACACTGATAGTACTATATGTTTCTTTGTGAATGGCAATTTCATCATGACCACCTCTTCCATCATAAGCTAGTCACCAGTTCTCTTAGCTACAGATTGTTATATCAGATAATGTGATTTAATTTTAGAGAATTTTTGTCTCGATTTGTGGAAACAGGAGTCTAATAAAATGTCTGTGTCCAGCTGCAGGTGGTCAGTTTGAATGTTTCCACAAATCGAGGACAAAGACAGTATGGACAAGGTAAGGTTATATCCTGTTCAGACTTCACAAATATATTTTGTGAGTCCATAAAGGCAGACTACTTGCGAAGATTGATAGAATGTATCCATATCTATTTTATGGAGGTTCTACATTGTCTTATGATGAGCCACACTAGCTGCGTTAACACAGGTAGCCCAATTCTGATATATTTTTTCTATTAATCAGTCTTTTGACCAATCACATCAAATCCTTTTCAGAACTGATGTGATTGGTCAAAAGACCAATTAGGGAAAATAAGATATGAATTGGGCTGCCTGTGTAAACACAGCCGTAGTCCTTTATCCAACTTCGGTTCACTGGCAGTGGTGTTTGGCACGGTGGGCTGTGGAAGCTGAGAGACTGTGCTGGTGGTGAATAGTCTTGTCCTGTATGCGGTGTACGGACAGCTAAAGAAGACTCTGCCAGAAGTGGTGTAGGGCTCATTGACCTTAACCACCAACGGTTTGGACTTCTTGCAGAAGATTTTCTGGTACTGCGCACGTCTTCTGGAAACACATGGTTGTGGTGTTACCATTTTACTTTTTGTGGAAGGGAGGTAGGGCAACACGCCTTTGTTAGTAAATGTGTCAACCGATTGGGACCTAAGTGTTTAGAGACAGGCTTGTGTATTGTTTAGTGACAATGAGGTACATTGGGAGCTGCTCTTGAGATTGAGCTACTCTTATTAACATTAGTCAAAGATAGAATGAACAAACATGTTTACTCTGCTGAGGGTACCAGTCAAGTAATGACTACCACAGCATAGGCAAAATGGATTGACAGTGTGTATTCAAAACATAGCTAGCTAGCTATCATTTTCAGAGTTTAATACAGGACTGTAACGTTAGCTAGCTAACTTACCTAGTCCAGCTAGGCTAGCATGCTAGGTAACATTATGTTACCTCTAATTGAGAATCTTCCGTTTTGTTGAGAAGGGAAAAAAACGATGGTATGGCATAACTTGTCAGTTGTCATCAAAATGGATTCCCCATCAGGACAGCCTGTAAGTCCCTCTGATAATCTTTGTTCACCTTAAGCATAATTCTGAGCCGAAAGCTATTGGCAGAATCATGGTAAATCTCTGATAGGTAGAACGGTGGAAAATAACTCATTTTTGTGCTTGTCGGTAGAACACCACACGGATGAAAATATCTTACATAGAGAAGTTCTGATAGAGAAGTTCTGAGATTACTATGTGTTGGTCGTTCGAAAAGTAAACAACGCCATCATCTAAGTTTGTTGGCACACCCCATCTACCTAGCAGGGCAATATCTGCATTCGCTATAAAGGCCGGACTTTGTGGTTCACTATGATCAGCAGAATACACAGGAAGTCGAAATTTCCCAATTTTACCAGTGAAATTAAAATGCACTTATTCTAGCTTGTGGTTTGGATAATTCTGATTTTTATGACAAAAACATAATGTTTAAAGGGGTATTTCACCCTGGCCCTGCCACAGAATATAGTCATTACTATATAAATAACATTATGTTTTATCATAAACATTATCCAAACCACAAGCTAGAACTCTCACATTGTCATTTTACTGGTAGAATCGGGAAGTGTCGACTCCGTGTTTTCGTCTACTCATAGTGAACAACAAAGTCCGGCATTCATAGTGAATGTTGATACCACCCATTAGGTAGAGGAGGCGTGCCCAAAAACTTGAATAATGGCATTGTTTAGTTTGAACGACGAACACACAGTTACTGTATCTCAAAACTTCGGAAGGCAATTTTTTTTTGAAAGCGTTTGTTTTTCACTAATGTTTGTCATCATGGCCGTGTGGTGTTCTAAGCGCAAAAATGTGTTACCTTTCACCATTCTACCTACCAGAGATTCACCCCGATTCTGCTAGTGGCTTGCAGCTATCAGGAATGATGCAGTGACCAAAGATTATGAGAATGATTTTCAGGCTGAACTGATGGGGAATCCATTGACAACAGCTGAGATGTGATGCGACGCCATTGATTATTTTCCTTCACATCCAAACGTAAGATTCTCAATTAGAGGTAACCTAATGTTAGCTAGCTTGCTACCCTAGCTGGACTAACTGGGTAAGTTAGCTAGCTAGCTAACGTTACAGCCCTCCTGTATTGAACTCCGAAAGCCATCAGCTAAATCATATAGGTATGTTTTGGTATACACACTGTCAATCAATTTCGCTTATGCCATGGTAGTCACAGCTAGACTGCTAGCTACATTCAGCAGAGTAAACATGTTTTTGTTTGTTCGTTCTATCTTTTACTGACATTAGCTAACGTAACTAGCAAATGTTACCCTTACTTGATATCTCAGTTTGGTAGCCATCTATTCCACCCTTGTCTGGAGAACCCTCCATTACTAAAAATGTAATTGTCAATATAGCGAACTCACTCTGTGTTTTGGTAGCAATGATAAGTGTATAATTAATCTATGGTTGGTTAGTTGGTTCTTAGCCAGTCTCAACTGGCTACCGATCTTGCCGCCAATTTAGTGATGCTAGTTAGCTAGCAATATTGTAATGCCCATGTTAGGTATGCTTAGCTAGCCAGTCTAATAGAGATCAATGTGAGATCAATGGCATTCGCAACAATTAGATGTCTATTCCGCCACCTACTGTGCGAGTGGATAATAAGGATCACAAAAAGGAAAAACATTTGGGTAAAAGTAAATAAAATATAATGCAAACGACCAAAAAATATCAACCAGATTTTCTGTAAAATCTCATTCTAATCAGGGCCCAACAGGCTCAGAAACCTCCTGTGTGGGTGGGACATTCCCTAGCGACAAAAGTCCTTGTAGTGCTTCTGCCGTGAAGTCTTGGATCCCCAAAAACTTATCGGCTGCAGATATGATTTCCAGCTTTGTGCTGTACAATTAATCACTGTGGTTATAAATGTCACAAAATCCACCTTCTTCACAATGGGTGTATCCAGATCACCCGATTGGCTTAAAACATTAGCAACTGGTTGCAATGCATCCACTGCTATATCTTCAACACTATTGCCTCTTGCCTCTTCGACTCTCTTTACCGTCTCCAATTAGTAGATCCGCTGTACAGCCCTGATCCTTTACACCTCAACCTCCTTTACCCTAACAGGGCACTCAATGAAGTCTGGCGTATGATCCCCACCACAGTTGCAACATTTTCAATTCACAGATTCTTCAATATCATACTTCTGTCTGCAAACATTTGACACGTGACCATATCCTTTACAATTTTATCCAAGCTTCACATATTCAGGTAGAGTCTCCTCAAACAATAAAATCGACAGGATTTTCTCCTTCCATCCATTTACCATACGGGTCAGGCGACGTGCACTGACCACTCCTGGGATTTTCTGACTATATCTGTGACCGACCGCCTTGATTCGGTCTTATGTAGCAAAATTTGATTTAGTGTTTTTTGCATTGGATAAAAGCAGAGACACAGAGCTACAAAATTGTATTTCATACACTGCATTTGAGTAACAGTGGGAAAGTAATTCTGCTTTGAAAGTTGATAAACTTGTAACCTCACTTTTGAGAAAATGGCCTTTGAATGTTTTGGTACCTATTGGAGAGCCCTTCGTCTGCACCCATTCAGCATCGTTCACACCCTCTTAAGCTTTAGCTCCACCAATCTCTTTAAGGGTTGATCTGAGCTTTCTGTCCTAAAAACATCAGTCAAGCACCCAAGCTAACTGGCTAACAGTTGTCACAGTGACATTCTATTAAAATGGACACTTGCATAGTGGAGTCTTTTGTTAAGACATGTAGCTAGCTAAACAATGAATCATAATCACAATTCCTGACGTTACTACCCTGCATGACATTACTACCCTGCATGAATCTGCGTCAATGTTAGCTAGCTAACATTAGGCTATAACAAGCAAATCAAATGGCTCTGAGATACGAATAATAAGATCCGCTTCTAGCCACCTTGATTGAATCCACCTTTCCCACTGCTTTCTTCATAGTCCTCGATATTACAAATGGATTTCCCAAATTAATCTCCTTTTTCAAAAAATGCAGTCGAATAAGAAATGCATTATTGGACCGGTCCGTGCAACTTTTACTCATTTTGTTCCATTCTTTGATTTTATTATTTTCCATTCCTTATCACACACTTCACTTTTCCCACTTTCGGATTCAAGCACAGTCACAATTTCCTCCTTGTCCTTCTACTATCTGGATTCATTCCACAGTGCCCTGCTGAAAAATACCACAAAGAGTTTTGGGTACACAAGCACAGGCAGCACAATTCTGATCTTTTTTTCACTAATTGGTCTTTTGACCAATCAGATCAGTTCTGAAAAATATCTGATGTGATTAAGACCAATTAGTGGAAAAAATATCAGAATTGGGCTGCCTGTGTAAACGCAGCCAGTGAGGCTCAGCATACAACCATGTAGAACACACAGGAGGCTGCTGACGGGAGGACAGTTCATAATAATGGCCAGAACGTAACAGATGGATGGATTGATATCATTCCACTCCAGTCATTACCACAAGGCTTTCCTCCCCAATTAAGGTGCCACAAACCTCCAGTGGTAGAACATGGGTCTCCAAGTCTGTTCCTGGTTAGCTACCCTTCTGTAGGTTTTTTCGTTTCAAACCCAGTTGTAACTAACCTGGTTCCGCTTATCAACCAGCTAATTATAATAGTCAGGTGTGCTAGATTAGGGTTGGAGTGAAAACCTACGGGACGGCAGCTCTCCAGGAACAGGGTTAGAGAGCCCTGATTTAGAACTACCATAAAATAAATATGGATATTTTCTATCAATCTCTGACATTATGGATTCACAGAATATATTTATATAAGCTGTACAGGGCTCTGTAGCATCAAACAGATGCTAGACATTCAGATATCCAAAGAATGTTTGTTTCATTTGTCTAATTCTAAAATACAGGGGAGTGTTCACTATTCAAAGCTAACTCAAGAGAACTGGGTATTCAACAAGAATGTTAAATGGTAAAAGTGACATACACATAAAATAGTATTAACAGTGTAGTTCAGTGTGTCTCTGGTGTAGTTCAGTGTGTCTCTGGTGTAGTTCAGTGTGTCTCTGGTGTAGAGAGACACACGTGCAGAGAACTGTAGCTACAGCTTGTTGCACCAGATAATGTGATTTACCCAAAGATTTTTGACGACATCATGTCTATTTCAAGTCTTCTCTCATTGATCGAGACAGGTGGGTGTCCACCCCAAAATGCTCCATGTCATGATGACAGAGACCTGTCTCGATCAATGAGTGAGAAGACGAAATAGACACGATGGTGGCACACATATTGTTGGATTACTTTATGGAGAAATTAATTTATAACAGAGCATTTTCTAAATTCAAACTGACCCCCTGCAACTGGACATGGACATTTTGTGCGACTTGTTTCCCCAAATCGAGAATGAAGACAGCATCGCCAAGGTTGGTCGAAAAATTCTCTGTGCTACACAAAACAGCACCTATCCTATAACTCCAAGTAATGAGAACTGGTGATTAGCATATGGGAGAACTGGTCATGAGGAAATTGCCATTCCAAAGAAGCATACAGTAAGTTCATGGAATACTTGTAAAGCTGTGGGAGTAGTGTTGTCGATGACCTAACTGCCATTCAGCTTCTCATGAGTCATCTGCTTGAAATCCAGCAGAATGTCTAATCCCTCCAGAGGGATACAGTTCTGCTACAATGACACACGCAGGCAAAGGAATTCTGTTTCTGTTTTTAGGATTCACTCCAGGAAGAAACCCAGACACCACATGTTTTTTTCTGTAAGACAAAAAACAAAACAAATTCAACTCTATTGTACGGTTTGAACTACAGTTGAACCGTGCCAGCATAACATTAGGGTAGACTAGTTGAACATGCATACATGTGTACAGGCACATATATAATAATATCTAGCCTAATAGAAAGAAATATGCCATAACCCTCAACCTTTGACAGTGACCAGACCGTACAAATGAAGATAGACATGGCTGTAGGAAGATACTATCAGGCATGCTTAGGCAAGTATTTTTTTTATAGTAAAACCAGCTTCGGGTTTTGAGATTTACAAAGTAAATTGTTGTGTTATTGTTTCTCCTTACTGTTTCCTAGTAAACTTAGCTAGCTTGCTAGATAGGATTCCAAGCAGATGTAAATAACAAGTATTGCCTATCTTGCATCATGCCTATAATTTTGTGAGATTGAAATGCATCCACGGTCATTACATAGCTAGCTAGTAAAATAATTTACAGTTGCTGATGTTACACGTTTGCGAAGACATTACAAATGCGAGGCATGGCGCATAACAAGTTAGCAGGCGCCAGGTTAACTAGCTAGCCAAATCCAGTCATGTGCTAATGTTTTCTGGTAAACCCAGCTTTATGTAGCCTGGCGAAAGTAAACCCAGCACAGGACACAAACTATTTTGGGGTTGTTTTTTCTGTCAAAGCTTACATTTAAATAGTATAATGTAAGAGGGAAATCACCGCAAGTTTAAGCCACCATAAAGTAAAGTTAAATCCAAATCACAATCAAGGGAAATAAATATGTTAGTAAAGTGCATAAAAACAATCTGAGTACAAAAAGTACAAAGTGAAATGCATAAACGGTAGTGGCTCTGCTTTCTATAGAATAACACAAGAAAATACAGAGACCACAATGTTCAGTTAGAATGGACTTTCTAACATTTCAAATGTCTGGGTACATGTTCATAAACAAAATGACATTGTGCATGAAAAACAAAATACATTTTGTCATAAAACATTATGAATACTTACAAACACACTGTCCAGGTGATACCCTAATACCACATGGGACAGTAGATCCTCATCTCACCCATACAGCACTGGGAGAAATGGCATATGAACAGATAAGTTACAATTCAAAAATGAAACAAAATACAAAGCACTGAAGCTTTACACGAAACAGAATGTAATTCTGGTAATTACTCACACTTCAAATAATGTTATCATCAACTCCACCACGTGGTTCTGAGAACACTGGTATTCAGCGAGCAAGAATCTAACACCCTCTTGTCGATCTGAAAGTATCAACAGGCTAACATGACCATCTGGCATAAATATTACAAAACAAACTCTTAGAGTTAGATAAAAAAAAATGTATGATTTACCCACCTAAAGTAACGTTGGACCCACAAAATATTTCAACATTTCTCCAGCGTAATTGCTTGCTCTCACTTTCACACACTGTGCATGCGCAATCCCATAACTGCTTGCACACCTCATTTATGAATCTCTTAAAGGGACAGTGCCACCTAGTAGATATAAATGAATACAGCTAAGCGCTTTTACCACCTGGCCACATTTAGGTGGCTGGTTGTAACGTTATAGCTTGCTGTTTAGTAGCTAGCCATATCTATGACTAAAAAGAGAAGAGATCTCAGATTTTAAAACCTCTTCTCTTTTTAGTCATAGATATGGCTTCTGGTAATTGTTAGCTAAAATAATTACATTTCCCCCCACTGTAACACAGTAGTATGTTAGCCAGCGATACACAATATGGGTTGCAGTAGATAAACTAAAATTAGCTAGGTGGCTTGCAGGATAAATAACTTACTTACTGTAGCTAGGCCCCATATTTGTCATCTGCCCTAATGGTGGTGGCATCGTCTGTAGCTGATATTCTAACCTGCCCTGCATTCTAACGCGCAAAGCCCTGACCTGCCTGCCTCCTGGGCAAGTATGTGTGAAACACATCTCACTGTCCTAGAAATGCCTCCGAAATGATGAAAACAAGCCCAGATTCCTGCAGGGTGAAATTCCCCTTTATTATAGTAATGACTATATGCTGTGGCAGCTTCAGGGTGAAATTTCCCTGTAAGTTCCAAGGCAATACTGACATTAACATAGCATCCACAATCTAGACATACAGATCCTAAGGTTAACTTACCAGACAAAGCATGAACTAATCAGAACTAGTCATGCCATGGGCCTTACAAGAGAAGCATTTCATACAACCTTATTCCATGGGCAGGATACAGGAGAAGAAGCAAAACAAATACATTTAATCCCATTTCAAACATTTGAAGGTGTGACCCCTTTGAACCAAAGCCAACCACCATTGACCAATCAAACTATACCAAGTTACAGTAACCTGATCACCATCACCATCCACAGGATGTCTTAGCATCTAAAGGCTTGTGTGGGTCATGAGATCTAATGCAGATAAGGCAGAATTCCTAAAGACAATAAAACCCCTTTGCATAGAGTAGTTTGGAGTACCACAGAGATCATACGGTACAAGTTTCAGATATATATCAAACATGAATGTGATAGCATCACCAACACATATTCCAATAGCCAGTCCTCTGGATACTGTAGAGAGAGAGATACATTTTGGCCCCTTGACGGGGAAGGGCTGACTGGTACTTGGGCATTGTCTTCTGTGTTTTATTGAGCCTTGAGGTCAGGGCTCTGTGCAGGCCTGTCAAGTTCTTCCGCAACAATCTCGACAAATAATTTCTGTATGGACCTCGCTTTGTGCCTGGGGGCATTGTCATGCTGAAACAGGAAGGGCCTTCCCCAAACGGTTGCCACAAAGTTGGAAGGACAGAATTATCTAGAATTCCTTTCACTGAAACTAAGGGGCCTAGTCCGAACGATTAAAAACAGCTCCAGACCGCTATTCTTCCTCCACTAAACTTTACAGTTGGCACTATGCATTGGGGCAGTCACCTGGTATCCGCCAAACCCAGATTAGTCTGTCGGAATACCAGGTTGTGAAGCATGATTCATCATTCCAGAGAATGTGTTTCACGTTTTGTGAGCTTGTGTGGCCTACTACTTTGCAGCTGTTGCTCCTAGACGTTTCCCCTTCACAATAATAGCATTTAGAGTTGACTGGGGCAGCTTACGCAGGGCAGAAATGTCACGAACTGACTTGGCATCCAATGACGGTGCCATGTTGAAAGTCACTGAGCTCTTCAGTAAGGCTATTCTACTGCCGATGTTTGTCTATGGAGATTGTTTGTCTGAGGCGATTGCATGGCTGTCACGTATACTCCTTCTCCGGCCTCTAGGTCATCAGGCTGCTGATCATCCCGCACACCTGTCACCATTACTCGCACACCTGCACCTCATGACACTCACCTGGACTCCATCACCTCCTTAATTATCTTCCCTATATCTGTCACTCCACTTGGTTCTTTCCTCAGGTGTTATTGACTGTTTCATGTCAGTGCGTTGTTTGTGTTTCGTGTTTATTTATTAAAACACTTACTCCCTGCACTCGCTTCCCGACTCTCAGCGCAATTGTTACAATGGCTGTGTTTTCGATTTTATACATCTGTCAGCAACGGGTGTGGTTGAAATAGCCAAATCAACCAATTTGAAGAGGTGTCCACATACTTTTGTGTATATAATGTATCATGTTTAAGAGTCGAGAGATGGTAGACTTAACTCCCAGATCAATTAAGATTCAATTATGACAAAAAAATACACTTTCCTCTAAGGATAGACAAGCTTATCTGGAACATAAATGAATGTTTGAACAGTTGTCGACTGAAGAAGGAAGTTAAACACATGATAATTGATTTTCATTTGAAGTTCTTTTTCCACTTATGACTCCCCATATTTTTCGTGGCAGTCATCATAGGGATGGTCCTAAACTAACTGTTAAGTGGGTGAAAACACTTCAGTGAGTGTGTGCCACACAATCTCTCTCCTCCATATTTGGTTTGGCAGTGGGCAAAAACATCAGTCAATCGGGACATTTTACATATGGTGATACAAGATGTATTTTAGAGTGCTTCCAAAGCCATTTTCATTAACCAAGTCACCCCAGCCCTTAGATCTTCATTTCCGAGCCTACTGCATTATTATAGGCTTTTGATTTATTCTATATGGTCTGAAAATACATTGCAATTTGTATTTCACCCTGTTACTGTCTCTTGCTTTGCACATTCATACCACATCAGCTCTGTAAATGCTTGAGGGCTGCTCCTACAAAAGATAACTACAGACTTAAGACTTCCACGCTTGTGGCAAACTGTTCAATTTTCAAGCCCATCACTTCTGATTGAGACAATGCTGCAGCTCCCTCAGTCTAATTGACGTATTGGTGAGCAATGACTTACAGTGGAGAGTTTTGCAGACAGGTCCCTGAAGGGAATATCAAGGAAAACGAATCAATATCGATAGCAACTGCCTAAATTAGAGGAGAAGACTGTAGTGGCTCCCTGCTTAACAGTCTGGAGGCATCAGCCTCTGTGAGTTGGTAGGGAGCAGTGGGATTTTTAATAAAAACGGAATAAGCAGTACTTGCAAACCTTGTCGAGTAAAGTTATTAATTGGGTATGAACAATGCCAAACTGCCATGTATAGTGTTGTGGGGTACTGGCAATTTAAACAGGGCCCAGCCATTTCCCCTGGCAGAAATCCCTGTCTACACTGTTTTAATGCTCTACAGTATTTATCCAGTCTATTGTCAGTCTGAACATACTGACTCTGGTTAACACCCATTGCTGGTACAAATATTTGCTGGTACATAAAATGGAACAGTCAGATGATACTGCGCCTCGATTCTGTGAATTAGTGCCATGAATAACCAAACCTGGAGCTTAACATCTCTTTCGAGAGCTCAATATTATGGTGCAGTCTGGATTGCAGCAATTAGAAGGCTTATTTCAGCTGCTCATTATGTAAGGCCAGGATGTTTCTGATAGCCTTGTTAACTGTTGTCAGAGTCCATCTTTGATCTACCTCATATCCCATCCTATTCATTTGGAACACTGTTTGAATTCTGAAGTCTCTCCCGTCTTCAGCATTTCAAAGTGTGTGCACTTCACTGCAAGTCCATCCCTAGAGTGAACGTGGTCTTCCACAAAGAAGCCATTCCGGTTGTTAGTCATTTGGGATTCTCGGTTGAATTCACACACAGGACTTGGTGTTTTGCAGGCAGACATGCTGGCTGTGTTAGTGTGTTGGTGTTGGCTGTGTTTTGTTTCCTCCCTGGCTGGCTGCAACACAAGGCAGGCAGGGTGCCTCCCCACAGTTGACCCATTAATCTTCCTGAGGGTGGTAATGATCGCTGTCTAGCTCCCCTCACAGCCTCGCTCTCACACTCAATACTTCCTGTTTGATGTTCAAATAATTAGAGGGGGACTCATCCTAAAGTTCATGAGTCTTGTTAGAGTCATCATACTGAGGGAATGGGGACCAATGCAGATAAGGTCTTTGAAAGCTGCCTTCTTATACAATCAGTCCCACAATAAGGCCTCAATTCTCAGACAATTTTACTTTATTGAGGTGAAGAGGCTGAGAACCACCAAAAATGAGTGGGGTTGAGATGTTGCGCGCTGCAGTCGAGTCTAATGTCGGGGTTTACAATTGAGATCTGTCCAGAATTAATGCTTCTGTGCTTGAGGGATTATTGTTTCTGTAACTGCTCAAATGGTCACTTCTCAAAAAGCTGGGCTAACGATGGTGAGATGTCCTACCAACTTTTTATTGCGAGGCAGAGGGCACTCAATTCAGCTGAATACTTGAACATACAACTTGCTTCCCAGCTTACAACAAATGTCCCCACAACGTTCCCCTAACACTCAGAAAACTGGACACAGTTCTTGTAACATTGCCATGAAACGTGTCTACAACATTAACCTCTTATATTCTGAGAACATGGCAACCACATTCGGTGTATGTTTGGTGTGGCATTGATTGAATATTCTCCTAACCCTCAGAAAACTGGACACGTGAATGTTCTTGCAATGTCCCATGAAACATGTTTAGAACATACATGTAAGGATATTCTGATTATGTTCTGTTTGACTTGAAGGGAACGTTCTAACTCTAATGCCAAAACATGCTAAATTGGTTCTCACACATAGAATGAAAAACTGGACACTCAAACATCAGGGGAACATTTCAGGTATCATTACAAAAACATTCTCTTTCCCTAGAATTATTAGCTGGGACTTTTTCTGCACTCAGCCAACCTTAATATATTTGACAAAATTTACAAAGACCAAATACCAAAAGACTAGGTTTTATGTCACCATTAATATTAGTCTACATTGTCACAACTACATCTTGCTCTGAGCAATAGTGCAGACACCATTATGTTTTTAAATGTGGAGGCAGAGAGCAGTGGAGCCCAGGAGAGGTAATTGAGGCTAAATCTCAACACCCTCATAAACATGAGGCCTTATTAAGCCCCGTCTTCAGACAAGAAAACAATTTCACACTTTTCCTTTGGGTTACTCAACAATATTATGGCTCAGGACAACGGTTTGCACAATCAAAATGGCTTAGCCATGTGTACTATTTATCATTGCTTCCATAAGAAGATGTGTTTCTGTTTTCTAGTGGTATTTTCCCTCTAACAGCCATGGAGAGAACAGTGTCAGAGGTAGACTGCTACAAAAGCATGGTTTTGTTTGGGACATTATCACCAGATGTGTAATTTTGTAAGTAATTATGGTACATGATCAGTTCCCTTTTAGACTAAGAGGTAGACAGGACCCCACAACGCCATATTGATTTTGCATGGGACATATTTGCTGGCTGAATTAATGTGCAGCATTGCCTTCCTGACTTATGACCTTTTTGTTTTATCTTTTTAATTGCCCGTCAAGGGAGGGATGACAGTTATAGACACAGATAAAATTGAAATCTATTATTCCCTGGTCTCACACAAATTGTTCACAAGGTCTGAGCTGCAGAATGGTTCACTGTAAATCTTTATTATAACAGTACTACGGGCAACTTACAGAGTTAGCCACAGCGTAAGCCACACCTCTTTTATTAGTGCAGAGTAAATGTCCAGTGTATAACCGTGACTGTTAATACTACCATATTCTGTATTACTTAACTTTAGTGAGAGTTTTGAATGGACAAATGGAGGCATCTAATGATAATCATATTTGCAAAAGTTCTACCTTCCAGAGCATCCTGCATCACCGCCTGGTATGGCAACTGCTCGGCATCTGACCATAAGGCGCTACAGAGGATAGTGCTTACGGACCAGTACATCACTGGGGACAAGCTTCCTGCAATCCAGGACCTATATAATAGGTGGTGTCAGAGGAAAGACCAAAAAATTGTCAGAGACTCCAGTCACCCAAGTCATGGACTGTTTTCTCTGCTACCGCACGGCAAGCGGGACCGGAGCGCGAAGTCTAGCACCAAAAAGCTCCTCAACAGCTTCTACACCCAAGCCTTAAGACTGCTGAACAATCAATCAAATGGCCACCGGGCTATTACATTGACCAACCCCCCATTTGTTTTGTACACTGCTGCTACTCGCTGTTTATTATCAATGCATAGTCACCTCACCCCTACCTACATGTACAATTTACCTCAACTAACCTGTATACCTGCACACTGACTCGGTACCGGTACCCCCTGTATATAGCCTCGTTATTGTTATGTTATTGTGTTACTTTTTTTTATAATTTTTTTTTTAACTTTAGTTTATTTGGTAAATATTTTCTTAACTCTTCTTGAACTGCACTGTTGGTTAAGGGCTTGTAAGTAAGCATTTCACGGTAAGGTCTACACTTGTTGTATTCGGCTCATGTGACAAATACATTTTGATTTGACTTGATCACAATACCTTGTATTGATTACCAGGGGCGTCATGCACCCATTATTTTAGAGGGGGCACGAAGTAGGTGAGGATGGAGGGGTGGTCAAATCAAAGTTTTCTGGCCGCGTACACAGTTTTGCAGATGTAATCGCAGGTGCAGCGAAAAGCTCATGTTTCTAGCTCCAACATTGCAGCAATATCTAGCAATACATTAACAATACACACATAATCCTAAAGTAAAACAAGAAAAAATAACAAGATATGAAGACATATCAGAAAATAAATATCAGAAAGAGCAATATCAGAGTCTGGAATATAAATAAACATATACAGTGCCAGTCAAAAGTTTGGACACACCTACTCATTGCGGGGTTTTTCTTTATTTTTACTATTTTCTACATTGTAGATTATGATTGTCTCAAACTTTCAAAGGACTGTTGTTTCTCTTTGCTTATTTGAGTTGTTCTTGCCATAATATGGACTTGGTCTTTTACCAAATAGGGCTATCTTCTGTATACCATCCCTAACTTGTCACAACACAACTGATTGTCTCAAACACCTAAAGAAGGAAAGAAATTCCACAAATTAACTTTTAACAAGGCACGCAACGGGTGGCTACTTTGAAGAATTTCAAATGTAAAATATATTGTGATTTGTTTAACACTTTTTTGGTTACTACATGATTCCATACGTGTTATTTCATAGTTTGGACACACCTACCCTCAATTGTGAGTAGGTGTGTCCAAACTTTTGACTGGTACTGTATATATGTGTGAATGTTGTGTATAGACAGAATTGACAGTATATTAATAGAAAAGGTGTGTACAGCAGTAGTTATATAGGATGAGCCTTGACTAGAATACAGTATATACATATAAAGTGACCAGTCTGTCACTTTATATTATTAAAATGACCAGTGTTCAATGACTCTATGTACAAAGGACAGCAGTCTCTAAGGTACAGGGTATACTGGGTGGTATACTGGGTGGTAGTCTGACTGTCATCTTTATTCCGATGTACTGAATCCCCCCAATTACTTTCTCTTGGAGCTCTTGAACTTGGTACTTACAATTAACTATTTCAGGTATGAAGACAAATTCTAACTATAAACCAAAGGCACAGCAATTGGCACAGCAGTAGCCCCGAAATACGCAAACCTTGTCGTTGGAGAATGGGAGGGAGTTTATGTAAAAAATAAAGACAATAACCCTTTTCTTCCTTACGTTAAGTTTTGGAAGCGTGACATTGATGACAATTTTATTTTGGGGTTCATATAAAGACAATCTTGATGACTGTTATCTGAACAACACAATGACTTTCTGTCAATTTACTGTTTGTTCTAAATGTTCCATTGTCATACTGTCTGGCAAAGTTTTTATCCCTTGCGTGCGACAGTAGTTAGCCAACTACGGCTAACTTACAGTCACTTCAAACTGTCAGAAGGTGGGTGTAGCTGGTGCATGAAGTCGGGTGCAGGAGAGCAGAATGAGTGAGCAACTTACTTTACTCAAAATAAAGGCACAAGGTAAACGTACACTTGACCAACAATAAACAATAATCAATTACGCACGGGTGTAAACAGCACCCGTCAAAAACCAGCCATAACGTATCGAATGAACATAGAAACAATCACGCACAAAAACATGGGGGAAACAGAGGGTTAAATACATGTACATGTAATTGGGGAATGAAACCAGGTGTGTAGAAAACAAATGGAAAATGAAAGGTGGATTGGCGATGGCTAGAAGACCGGCGAAGTAGTGACAGTACCCCCCCCCTGCCCCTGGAGTGCGGCACCAGCAGCGCGCCAACACCGGCCTCGGGGATGACCCGGAGGGCAAGGCAGGGCGATGCGGATGGAGAAGGTGGAACTCCCGCAGCATTGACGTGTCTAACTCGTCCTCCACCGGCACCCAGCATCTCTCCTCCGGACCGTACCCCTCTCACGCCATGAGGTACTGAAGGCCCCTCACCCGACACCTCAAATCCAGTATAGATCGAACTGCATACGCTGGGGCCCCCTCAATGTCCAGAGGGGGCGTACCTCAGGCTCCTGGAGTGGAACAGCCACCACCGGCCTGAGGAGAGACACATGGATCGAGGGGTTAAAATTAATATACAAAAACATGTGTGCTCTGGGTGAGCCTGGTGCCGACTCACCTGGGGTGACACGAGAGTACCCTGCCTGCCTCGATTCCCAGAGGAACCTCCCAAGCAGACCGGTAGTGTGCCCTCTGTGGCCACAAATGAGGCATGGACTGGCCCCTCCTCCGGTCGCCCTAAGTGCAAACTATAAAGGTAGTTATCGATCAGTGCCCTGTTGGTCCATCCCCTGCAGTGGCCAGGGTCCGGAAGTCCAAAGCGAACTCCTGTGCGCTCCTCGTTCCCTGGAGGTGGACGAGATGTTCACCTGCCGCTCTACCCTCAGGCGGGTGGTCAAAAACTGCCAAATTGGTCCAACACCGCTTCTCCTTCCCCCCATACGGCGTTGGTCCACTCCAGGGATTTCCCTGAGAGACAGGAGACGGAATAGGCACTGGCTGGAATGCGGTTTTAACCTATCAGCATTCAGGATTAGACACATTAGTTGTATAAAGTGGTAATAAAAATATTAGTGAACCAACAATTATTACAATATACATACAAATACATATACAAATACACAGTTCAGCAGAATACATTTGATAAATAGCATTTAGGTATCATGATAACATATGAAATTTGAAAAATGTTTGGTGCATTTAGTTACTGCCTATTGCACAGTAACGCCTACAAAAATAGATGTTCTATCATTCCAAAACATCTCTCGTTGTGAGAGCATTTTAGGGAGGTTACCGCCTCTAATAGATGGGATCTGTTCCAGGCTCACAAAGCGCAAAGAAGAAGCTGGGCTGTGTTTGACTTCTAAATAGTGTTTTGCCATAGCATATTCAATATTGCCAGTGCGGATCGCTATTTTATGTCCAGGTTCTTTTATTTTTAAACGTATTTTTGTTTGGCCCACATAAGCTTTACCACATGGTCACGTAAGCATTTACACAACATTGGCAGAGTTACAATTGATGAAATGCCTCTGTTAGAGCTTTCGGCCTGTAAGATGGTGTGTAAAGTATTTACAGTTTACCGTGTTGTTACATTGAGCACTTCTTCCACACCTAAACGTCCCTTGTAACCAGTTTGAATGGTCAGACTTTTGGAAAGAATTAACCAGTGTGTCCCTGATCGTGCGTGCCCATCTGTATGAGAAAAGAGGGGGATTATCCGCCAGAGGCTGGAGAGTTTGTTTGTAGAAAAGGCCAGTGTTTTAAGATTGCACTTTTAATATTGTTCAAGCAATGATTGATGTCTGTTACCAAAGCACAGCCGTGGCGTGCTATCCTTTTAGGGCTTCTGAGTTAGAAGTGACGGTCTGGGCATGTCCCGAGCCCAGACGTGGGCACACTATATAATTGGACTAGAATTTCCTCTAGGTAGCAGTTGAAGTGGAGGACAGTATTCATCTCTGTTGGTTTCTGATAGATGTTAGTTTGTATTTTGTTAGCATCATCCCTGAATATTTTCAGATCCAGCCAGTACGGCAATGGCACATTTAGAACGAATGACTGGGTCCATAGATACAGAACAAAAATACCTAATGACTGGTTTGCGTCTGTGGCAACCGAACCAATAGAACGAATGGTCAGCCGGCTTGGGCAGCAACTCTAGATTTGTGTTCGGGACTATATCCTGTGGAAGAATGAAATAGTGTGAATAAATTAATCAAAATAAAGTTTTTTTGAAAATATGTAAATCATTATTTGAATATTTTGGTCAAGCGTTATATAGAAGTGATAATGCCCTCGAAGCCAGTGTTTGGAGGATATATTGGCATGGTTTGCCCGCCCTCAACTTCGTCTCGGGCCTAACAACACCTGTGTCAATATTTCCTCTGCTCTGAGGACGTGGCTTGGAATGCTGTCTGTCCCGACAGCCTTGCGAGGGTTAACACGCTTGAATGTCTAACGTCAGCCTTGGAGATCGTGAGCATACAATCCTTGTGAGCGGCAGGGGCCATGTCCGTGCCTCTGTGTTGTTTTCCTCGAAGCAGGGGAAGAAGGTGTTTAGCTTGTCCAGGAGTGAGGCGTCGGTTTCTGAAATGCGGCTGGCTTTCCCTTTATAATCTGTGCTTGTCTGGAGTCAGCTGCCACATGGGTCTTGTGTTTGAACCGTTGAATTGCGACTCCACTTTGTCTCTGCACTGTCATTGTGCCTCTTTGATTGCCCTACGGTCATACCTGGTCTGTTTAAACACGTCTATATTCCCAGTCACCTTGCAATGGTTAAATGCGGTGGTTCATGTTTTAAGTTTTGCGCAAATGCTGACATCTATCCATGGTTTTTTTTGTATAAGTTCTAATCATCACAGTAGGAACAAAATCCTCTATGCAATTCCTGATGAATCCATCTCACCGAGTCAGTGTATACACTATTGTCAGAGGCAACCCAGAAAATGTCCCAGTCCACGTGATAAAAACAGTCTTGCAGCATAGATTCCGATTGGTCAGATCAACATTGAACATTCCTTACCACGAATGCTTCCTGCTTAAGTTTCTGTCTATAGGCATTGAGGAGCAGGATGGAGGCGTGGTCTGATTTCCCGAAGGGAAGGCAGGGGAGGGCCTTGTAGCGCTCCCGGAAAGGAAAGTAACAATGGTTATGTGTGTTCTCTCCGCATGCAGCACAGGAGACGTGTTGATAGAGTTTCGGGAGCGTTTTCCTCCTCCTACATTAAAGTACCCAGCTACAATGAATGAGTATGCATTAGGATATGCGGTTCGCAGTGGAGTTCCTTGAGAGCCGTCGCAATGTAGGCTTGAGGGGAATATACACAGCAGTGACAATACCCAAATAAAATTCTCTCTGGAGGTAATACGGTCGCCAATAGATGGTGAGGTATTCCAGATTGGGAGAAGAAAAGGACTTGAGTTCCTGTTCATTACCACAATCACACCATGAGTTGTTAATCATGAGACATACTTCTCCACCTCTTTCTCCCCAGAGAGTTCTTTCTTCATGTCTGCGTTCTTTCCACTGGCTTTATGGACGGGGGCAATATATCCGGAGAGAACCATGATTCCGTAAAACAGAGTATGTTACAGTCTCTTGTGTCTCTCTGAAAGGAGATCCTTGCCCTGAGCTCATCTACTTTGTTGTCTAGGGACTGAATGTTAGCGAGTAATATACTTGGAAGCGGTGGATGGTTTGTTCGCTGTCTGAGTCTGAATTGGACCCCACTTCTCTGGCGTCAACGTTTTGGTGTGGCACCCGGGATAAAAATACTGCAAAGTTGGCTAGGAGCTAGAAACAAGACAACCATGTCTGTCGGTGCCATTTTGTTGGCCCTGAGGGGGCTGTCGAATTTTCAATGTTTTCAAATCCATGAAACATATTTTTCTGCAATCTAGAGTCATAATCATTATGCCTGATTCTATGTCTATTTTAAACTATGTATATTTTTCTGCATAGGGTATCTAAGCATACCTCTTTACCTGTTCAATTGTACTTCTAATGAATGATGCACATTCATTCCTTAAGAACTTTTACGACGCTACTGTTGGTTACTGTATATTGGAAGGGGGAGGTGTTTATAGGTATCATTATAGCTCATTGGAAAATTATAATAATCAATAGTTTCAATCCCATAAAACTTGGATTTGGGTGATCTGCAGTATTTGAATATGCTAAAACTAGCCTCCAACACAAATAACTATCTTCTACACTGTTGCACATTGATTAATGAGGCCTGAAAGATATGGACAAACAGCTGTCCCTGATGACAGATAGTCAAAGATCAGCCCTCACATCACAAATAGGGGCAAGACATCAGAGAAGCTGACAGCTCCAGTACTATCTGTCATCCCTCCCACAACAGCAATCAATTAGATGCCCAGACAGGACCTGGGAAAATGCTGCTTCTTTCGCATTGTGGAACTAATACGAATATTATGTCAATGGAGAAATGGGGCATTCAGGTGGTAAGTACAATAATTGGTACAGTGATGTGGTGCCAAATTCACACGCTTATTTTTATGTCTGACATATATTAAGGGCCATTACTTGCAGACAATAGGCTATGAACCTGTTGATATCATGGAATCAGTGTGTGTTGAGTCAACATCCAATGATGTATGATGCTGCCCTTACTGTATATGGACAACGTACAACACAGATTTGCTTCCTGGTCATAGCAGAGGAACTGGAATGGGAATGATAACTTATCTTTAAATATACTACAGTCTTAGAAAAAAGGGTTCCAAAAGGGATCTTCAGTTGTCCCAATAGAATACATTTTTTTAGTTCCAGGTAGAACCCTTTTTGGTTCCATATAGAACCCTCTGGGGAAAGGGTTCTACATGAAACCCACTATGGTTCTACCTGGAACCAAAAGGGTTCTTCAAAGGGTTATCCTATATGGACAGCTGAAGAACTCTTTTAGATTCTAGATAGCACCTTTTTTTTCACAGAGTGTACTTGAAGGTGACTGGGGGCAAAATGGGGTTTCATTTGCAAGTGTCATACAGAGTGTTTATGTTCCATTAACTGTCCAACTGTTGAGCTCAAAGTGAAAGGGATTTTGGGCTAGATAGTTGATATGCCTGCCTTAGTATGCACATGGAGTGCTCCAGAGAGAATTGAGACTGCCAAATGACTTGAATAGGGCCCATTATTTGAGGATTTCTAATGATTTGCAAATGAAAATACAATTTAAGGTTGGTTTTCATGTCATCCTGTGGATTCGTTCTTGTATCCCTTTGCTTTTTACTTTTCCCCGTGTTGTTTTTGATTACCTTTTTGTCCCCTGCCTCATAGATTAAAGGTTTACTCAAAATCCTAGTTATCTAATTCATACCCTAGCTCTACACAAGAGCACACCTATTGATATCAACTGTGAAATTGAGTGAATGCTGCTGTCATTTTTGGTTCTGATTAAAAGTGAATGTCACCCACTGCTAGCTATTCCTATAAATAATAAACATAAAAATATATTATAACTAAAACTGTGTTCGTCGCTCTGGCTTCTGTAACTCTACAGCTAACAGCTAGAAGTGCATTGGTAGACTACAGCAACAATGCAACACATCAACGAAAAAGAATCAGTACACCGAGACACATTCTAAACCTTTTCTACAGACGTGATAGTCATGCCTTCAGAACGTACCACCTCTCTCTCACCTGTGTGACAATATGAAATTACCATTTTGCCTTGACAATCATTAGAAAGGTGAGATGTAAAGTTAAGCTAAGGTATGTATAAATCCCCAGTGGATTAATGGATGACTCTATTCACTTAATTGCAAGCCAACACACTATGGCACACTATAAGCTACTTTGAATTATTTCAACCCCATACAGTATGAAGGACATACCCCTTATTTGAATATTACTTACGTTCAACCTTTGAGATCCGATTATCAGAGTGGAAGTATATCATTTTCACATTGTCCCTATAATTAGTCTGCGTGGAACATTCTTTAAATGATGCTTCTTTACCTGGCTGATGGAATAGTGCATCCCGCATAATGCTGCTATTGTAACAAGACATTCACAATGGATAATCCTTTGTAAACTTTTAAATGTAAACTTGTCATTTTCCACAAAGAGCCTAAACATAGCCTTTTGTCATGGGAGGATATTTCTGTTTTAAATGTGTAGGAACCACCTGTTTGATACAAGCCCACCATTTTATGCCAGAACGCTCACCATACATAGGGATTCTCATTAGAGAAGTGAGGAATGAGAAATCTCAAAAGTGACTAGACAGAACCCTTTGCAGGACATTGTTGTGGAACATTGATTTTCCAAGTAGCGAACAGGCCCCGTCGTACTTAGCTTTCAAAGAAAAGTATATGCACGGTTGTACAGTACAGCTGCTGGCCATGTTGTGAGTGCAGCTCCTCACAACAGTGGATCTGTGATATTCCCCAGATAGTGGCAGGCTTGTTTCAAGGCAATTACTGCACACACCACATCTGCCCACCAACAGTAAATGAAGCCTTATCTCATCAAGCCCTACATAAATATCATCATCATCTCATTATCTCATCAATCCTACATAAATGTAGCCCTGGTCTTAAAGTATGACACACGGTTGTTGACAGTAGTTGATGTAGTTCCTGTCTCTGTTTTTCACTGAAAAATATAACATTTCTTTATTTGTTTTTGACTGCAAACATGTCTGGATTCTGACATAAAAGTGCAGGAACACAACAAAACAATGCAATTATTTGTTGTTGTTTTGTTGTGTTTGATTTTCCTGCACTTTTATGTTGATGATGTTGTTACATCAAGGAGTTCTGTTAGTGAGGCAGATAGTCTTGTGCCTCCTGACAATTTATCCAACTACTCTTCATTTAGTGTTGAGCATATGTCAGCTGTCCAATTGGGCCTGTGGCTAAGAATCCTTGCAAGGGCCTCTTTTCATTTATTCCAATGTATATTGATGTTAAGAACATCTTAATAAATCCACAATGTACCATGTAAGCATATGAGGAGTTCATCTGACAACAAAAACGTGGGGAGTCAAAGGCTATATAAAAGTTCACTAAGTGCAGAGTTATGTGTTTACAGTGACAGAGCAGAATGGTAGAATACTATATTTAGGGAAAGGATAGGAGTATTGTAGTCAGCAACGTATTACTTAAGCAATAAGGCCCTGGGGGGTGTGGTATATTTAAGCAATAAGGCCCGGGGGATGTGGTATATTTAAGCAATAAGGCCTGGGGGGGTGTGGTATATTTAAGCAATAAGGCCCGGGGGGGTGTGGTATATTTAAGCAATAAGGCCAGAGGGGGTGTGGTTTATGGACAATAAACCACGGTTAAGCAGTGTTCATAAGCACGACGCAAAGCGGAGTGCTAGGACACAGCCCTTAGCCATGGTATATTGGCCATATATCACAAACCCCTGAGATGCCTTATCGCTATTATAAACTGGTTACCAACGTAATTAGAGCAGTAAAAATACATGTTTTGTCAATATACCATGGCTAAAGGTTGTATACAGGCAATCCGCGCTAAGTTGTACCTAAGAAAAGCCCTTAGCAGTGTTATATTTGCCATATACCTTATTGCTTAATTATATACCGGATAGTTTGGGCACAATGGCAATTATAAACTGGGGGATTTGAGCCCTGAATGCTGATTGGCTGACAGCTGTGGTGACCATATGCCACGGATATGACAAAACATTTATTTTTACTGCTCTAATTAGGTCAGTAACCAGTTTATAATAGCAATAAGACACCTTGGGGGTCTGTCGTATATGGCCATATATCACGGCTAAGGGCTGTATCCAGGCACTCCAAGTTGCATCGTGCATAAAACAGCCCTTAGCCGTGGTATATTGGCCATATACCACAAAACCCCAAGGTGCCTTATTGTTATTATAGTATAAACTGGATACCAACATAAATAGAATAGCAAACAAGTACTTTTACATCATACCTGTGGTATAATGTCTGCTATGCACATGGGTAAAATGCTGTTTCAGCCAATCAGCATCCGGGGCCCAAACAATTCGGTATATAATTAAGCAATAAGGCACGGGAGTATAATCTAACTTGTTCCGTCAACCCTACTCTGCATATTTCACTAACTTTTTCAAACGCAGCGGCGACTGTTATATTTACAGATAGGAATATAAACAAAATTGTGATAATATGGGTTTACTTCAAGGCAACTTACCACATGAGACATGTAATGTATTATTATAAACCGTTCGATCCCTGAATGCTGTTCGGCTGAAAGCAGTGGCATATCAGACCGTATACCATGAATATGACAGGTGCCTTGATGCAATTATAAACTAGTCAACAACGTAATTAGAACAGTAAACAAGCAATTTTGTGTCATATCCGTGATATACGGTCTGGCTTTCAGCCAATCAGCATTCAGGGATCGAACAGTTTATAATAATATACATGATACAGTATGTCTCATGTGGTAAGTTGCCTTGAAGTAAACCCATATTATTACAATTTTGTTTATATTCCTATCTGTAAACATAACAGTCGCCGCTGTGTTTGAAAAAGTTAGTGAATTATGCAGAGTTGTTAGGGTTGACTGAACAAGTTAGATTAGCTACTGGGGAAAACTCTTGAAATGCCGCAAGCCGAAGGAGGTTTGCAAACCCTGGTGTAAGACTGATGATCCTCTGTCCTGAGTGCAGCCACTGTGAAGTAGTCTGACAGTGCATTAATATCTACATGGGTCAGATCTGTTCTCACAAGTGCCCAGGAGCACAGTGGTAGGTGATGATGAGGCAGAGGGTAGAGCGGCTGGCCCAAACATTCAGTGGTAGAGGTTAGCTATGACAAATATTTAATAGCCAAGAAGTAATGATTGCTCCAGCAACACTTTGAAGCACTTAGCTTGTTATTCCCCAGACAGAGCAGATTTGCCCTAAGAGCCACATCCTTGTTTTTTGAACTCTGAATGACCCCAAAATGACTGGCCACCAGAAGTGAGTTGTGTCTGTCTCTAAGGTAACTGGCTAAAATAGCAAACACAAAATAATATCAATGAGCAGTGGGAAAAACTGTTATTATGTAGGTGTTGGAACTGGTTGCCAAATATAAACAGACATCTATTTGATTCATGTATGTTGTCTCCCTAAAGAGGGGAAACTTTTGTTCCTTTTAACCACAGACAATATGTGAGTATCTACCTTCTTATTCAGGGAAAGAAAGGCAGCATGACATTCTACAATACAGCATCCTACGAAGATGTGAGGGAAATCCCAAAGAGCTGTTTCATCCTTTGTATTCATCCCATTTTCTTGCACAGTGTACACTAGGTGATATTAGAGTGCTTTATGTCAGCCAACCTTTACAGGTAAAATGAATCTGCTGCAGCAGATGGCCACAGAGAAACACTGGTATTTTACAAGGCAAAACCTGCACTCTGATAAGGAGGTGCATCAGGCTTAAATTTGTCTACACTACTTGTCAAAAGTTTTAGAACACCTACTCATTCAAGGGGTTTTCTTCATTTGGACTATTTTCTACAATGTAGAAATAATAGTGAATACATCAAAACTATGAAATAACACATATGGAATCATGTAGTAACCATTTTTCTTTAAAACAAATCTAAATATATTTGAGATTTGAGATTCTTCAAATAGCCACCCTTTGCCTTGATGACAGCTTTGCACACTCTTGCCATTCTCTCAACCAGCTTCACCTGGAATGCTTTTCCAACAGTCTTGAAGGAGTTTCCACACATGCTGAGCACTTGTTAGCTGCTTTTCCTTAACTCTGTGGTCCGACTCATCCCAAAACATCTCAATTTGGTTGAGGTCAGGGGATTGTGGAGGCCAGGTCATTTGATGCAACACTCCATCACTCTCCTTCTTGGTAAAATAGCCCTTACACAGCCTGGAGGTGTGTTGGGTCATTGTCCTGTTGAATAACAGATGATAGTCCCACTAAGCCAAAACCAGATGGGAAGGCGTACCGCTACAGAATGCTGTGGTAGCCATTCTGTTTAAGTGTGCCTTGAATTCTAAATAAATCACAGACAGTGTCATCAGCAAAGCACCCCCACACCATAACACCTTCTCCTCCATGCTTTACGGTGGGAAATACACATGCAGAGATCATCCATTCACCCATACCGCGTCTCACAAAGACACGGCGGTTAGAACCAAAAATCTCCAATGTGGACTCCAGACAAAAGGACAAATTTACACCAGTCTAATGTCCATTGCTTGTGTTTCTTGGCCCAAGCAACTCTCTTCTTATTATTAATGTCCTTTAGTAGAGGCTTCTTTGCAGACATTTGACCGTGAAGGCCTGATTCACACAGTCTCCTCTGAACAGTTGACGTTGAGATGTGTCTGTTACTTGAATTCTGTGAAGCATTTATTTCGGCTACAATTTCTGAGGCTGGTAACTCTAATGAATTTATCCTCTGCTGCAGAGGAACTTAAGTTCCTGTGGCGGTCCTCATGAGAACCAGTTTCATCATAGCGCTTGATGGTTTTACCGACTGCACTTGAAGAAACTTTCAAAGTTCTTGAATTGTTCCGTATTGACTGACCTTCATGTTTTAAAGTAATGATGGACTGTCGTTCCTCTTTGCTTATTTGAGCTGTTCTCACCATAATATGGACTTGGTCTTTTACCAAATAGGGCTATCTTCTGTATTCCCCCCAACCTAGTCACAACACAACTGATTGGCTCAAATGCATTAAGAATGAAAGAAATTCCACAAATTAACACCTGTTAATTGAAAT
Organism: Oncorhynchus mykiss; assembly: GCF_057628025.1. NCBI lineage: Eukaryota > Metazoa > Chordata > Actinopteri > Salmoniformes > Salmonidae > Oncorhynchus > Oncorhynchus mykiss. Next base: position 75,174,254 of record NC_143033.1, read on the forward strand.
GCATTCCAGGTGACTACCTCATGAAGCTGGTTGAGAAAATGCCAAAACGTGTGCAAAGCTGTCATCCAGGCAAAGGGTGTCTATTTCCAGGCAAAGGGTGGCTATTAAAATGCCAGAGTGTGCAAAGCTGTCATCCAGGCAATGGGTGGCTATTTGAAGAATCTCAAATATAAAATATATTTTGATTTGTTTAACACTTTTTTGGCTACTACATGATTCCATATGTGTTATTTCATAGTTTTGATGTCTTCACTATTATTCTACAAGGTAGAAAATAGTACAAATAAAGAAAAACCCTTGAATGAGTAAGTGTTCTAAAACCTTTGACTGGTAGTGTAGATGTGACACGTCACACATGTAAGGAAACAAATGAGGGAGAAATATCTCTTTCAAACTACTCTATCCGGTGACAAATAAAGCTACGTTAGTTATGTGACAATTAACATACTGCAGGCAAATGTTCTATTCATGTCTCTCCGATCCTCCTTATCATTCCTACCCCAAAGCAGTTCTATTGCCAGACTCTGATGTCGCATTTCCATATAAAAATGAAGGGGAGAACTGAGAGGAAGAGCAACAGTATTTATCGCTATGGAGAGGCAGCTTTATGGTAACATTTATTTGCACAGAGGGAGCTGTGTCACTTAAGAGGATACACCCGCCTCAAAGATGAGAGTTTTAAGCAGTGAAGTGCGCAGTATTCTCATTTCCTGAGTGACTCAAACTGCTCTCTTTGTTGACAAGCTCTCTCCATTTTACTTCTTATTATATGCTGATGGTGTGAGCAGATTTCAGTAGCTAATAGAAATGAGAGAATAGAGAATCAGGGTTGACGTAAAGTAGGCACTGTAGACTAAAGAGGGAAATTTAGAGATGTCCCTCAACTGTACATAAGATCCTGTAGATGGCCCAGGCAGTCATTAGTCTTTATTGTGTGTTGCAATTTCAGCATAGATTGCAATCAACTCAAACCCCAGAGTGTCTTCCTCTTTGCTTGAATCTTATTCGCACCACAACAAGTGTATTTACTATGTAAATAGCAACAAAATGTATTCAAATTTGGTTTGATATGTTAATTCGCGCTTTCGTTCTATACAGTACCATAGATATCTCAATTGGATACCTACCCCAAGTCACAGTGAATTGCATTCCTCATTGCACAAATACAGTATATTATTCAATAGGAAGCCATTTCTGATCTGCAGGATGCTTCAAGGATAGCTAGCTGCCATACAAACCAAAGATCTGTCTGTTCTAAGATGGCAAAGTCATCCTCCACTTTCACCTTGCTTAATAAGGAAGACAATATTGTGACCGACAATAAAGATGGTGATTTGCCAAGACAATGACGTTGCTAGCATTGTTGAATGCATGTTGTCATGATAGCCATATTATGTATGATTTCCTGGTCCCAAACAGTAGTACTCAAACTAATTACATTTTGACTACTGGTCTCACAGCAATTCATATTGTTCTGTATGTAAATCCGTGACACTCCATTTGTAGGATATGTTTTGTTACACACATTTTGAACGGATTAGTAGTTATACAATATCATACATATTAGAGGACGTATAGTATCATGCCTCTTACCCGGTCATACAAAAGCATAATGAATTGGATGATGTAACTTATCATACGTCTTGAAGGATTTAACAACGAAGGAGAATTACGGAGAGAATTTACTTTAGTGGTTAGGTAAACTAACGACAAAGGTTAGGATAATTTATGTGGAAAGTTAAGGGAACTAAAACAACAAAGATTAGGGGAATTGACTTGAATTGGGTTAAGTTTAGATTAAGGGTTAAATGAAATGTTAAACATGTCCCTGACGAGACTCTAACACACAACCTCAAGTCAGATGGTCGCAGATTACGCTCACCCCATCCTCCCCGATCAATCTCCCTACTTTTGTTTCTTTCTAAAGTAACTACACCATTAGTAGGTATAATACATCTTGGAGCTGCTCAGAAATACGTATAGTATGTTTCGTATGGCTCTGAGGCCAGGCTGGTTTAGCCAACATACATTCAGAGTGAATTAATAGTTATCTTGATCCTCCTCAAAAAGGTATAATTTCTTCCAATCACTACACTGTCTGCGTTGCAATCAGTGACAGCTTCTGGACACTCAGTCGGTGTGTCTGATTGTTGGACGGATTTGAAGAGTAGATTTTGGGATGTGCATCAGAGAGGCTTCAGCCCAGGAAGGAAAGAACAAGTGCCTCAGAAATCACAAATGAACTCCTTTAGGGTCCAAATCAAGTCTATGATTGCAGTGTTTGATATATTATCACTTACACACCACAACAATAAAAGGTCTGTAGTAGCTGTTCCAGGAGGGTGCTCAATAACCCATTGGTTTAAGCCAAAAATACAATTATGATTATAACAACAGAGAATGAGAACATTTGCCTTCGGTTTTTATTTTTTGACAATGTTTCTGTTTATGGCATTAAGCACCATATCAGACTCCTAATTGCATGTGTATTGATTGATAGTCGACAGAGAGGTTGTCTTGATAGTGGAGAGATTCTGCATTGAGGAAGTGTTTTCAACCTGCCTGCTAGACAGTAGATTGAATAGTTTCCATGCTATGTTTACCCACGTGTCAGCCATTGCGACTTTTTCTTCCTGGGGACAGTCCTTTACATTCATAGCACTTTAACTGTGAACACTTGCATTTACTGTAATCACTATTGTTGTAAGTGGGTCAGATATTATACAATGTAATGTAATGTCCTGATTTCCTAAAGAGAAGTTTAGTTTTTGTGTAGTAGCCTACAGTACATGATCTGTGCATATCTGCGGGCAATGTTGTTAAAACATGAGTGTACTGACCTGAGTTATCCCTAATATACTGTACTATTTATTGTCTGATTTTGAAAGGAAAAGCATTTCATCTATCATAAGTATTTGCAGGGGAGCCCTCACCTCTGCATTGAGTTGTAAGCAAATTAATAAAGCTACAAAGGGGACATAATTAAAGCCTAAAAGCTGTTTATCTTCCACAAGAATGGAGCCATTGATTTCTTCCCTCAGCTTCCTCTGATCTATGATCAGAAGAGTCTTTGTTTGGTGAAAAAAAAATTAGGCCGAGATGTGGAGAGGAGATAGGCGTGCTCATTATCACCAGAAGCAAAAGTTCCTGGAACAGAAAGTCATGTGACCTATGTGGGAACTCTTCTTATTTTCTCCTGTCTGCGGCGTGAAGGCTCTTTGATTTGCTCACCCTCTATTTGCTCACTCTCTATATCTTAATGAGCAATACGGTTTAATCCTGCTCTAACATATGGTGCGCTCAGCGATTCCCCTTCTTTCTACCTGCCACTTGTGTTGACTGGCGGTCCCTGTGACCTGCCTTTGCACAGCGCTCATTTGACGGTTGGCTCACTCGCTCTCCCTGCTTGTCATTGGGGCTTCACTCTGGTTGCAGTGCCTTGTATTAATGAGCAGGTCCTGGCTCCTTTTGCAACATCCATCAACATCCATCTTCTTTAACTAGAGTGGAGGGATTCAACCCAACAAGATCGAGACACTCATACATCACAGGCCAAGAAGCCCCTTTGGTAATAATAGCCTAATAGACTTGCTCATGGATAGATACCTTTGCATTAGGCAGCAAATGCATCGAGATTGACTGATTTACTTTTAGGTCGGTTATGGTTTTTGCATCATAGAAAGTGGAAGGGATTTTCAGATGCATTTAGACTTGATCTTGACTTAAGCACTTCCAATCAAATTAGCTATAAGCAAATCTATGAAGTGCAAACATCAAATCACACAGCGGAATGTGATATTTTCGAAAAGCTTTTTAAGTGAGGCTGTATAGCTAGCTATACTGTATGTAATCTTCTGAATATCATCACATCCTTCGTCTGTTAGCCTTTCTTCTTCTCTTGAGAGGTTTATATGGACACGACCTAGTATTTATACCATCCATTTGAGCTTTGAGCTTTGCCAGTGGAGATCTCATTTGGAAGTGCACTGTAGATCCTGTATACTCTGTACTTGATCACCCATATCCTATTAAACATTAGCTACATCTCTGAAGAGTGGAGAGGAACTTTTGGTGTTTTCTCTCTTTTTCCACTTTTCATAACTTTTCCTCTCTGAGCCTTAGTCACGCTCTGTCTACAGCTGATTAATGCTCTCTCCACCATGTCCAGGGGAAACTCGTTGGCTTCCATCTCTTAACTTTGGTGGGGGATGACGGAGAGGCTGGCTGGGAGAAAATAACCATTTCTTCCCTAGTGGGGAAGGATTTGATGAGACAAAGCGTTTGTTTTAGCCCATTGCAGCCTTAATACAACTTATATATTCCAATTAGTTTTTTTCCCATTAAAATAACATTGTGAATTTGAATGAATGATGATCAGACCGGCCTATGATGTACAGCCATTGTACAGCCTAGTTGGCATATCCCCACGTTGAGACTCACAATCAAAAGAAGTGACTCAGCTCTGCACCATCATCTCTTTACTATTTGACAATGGATAATCTGAGGGTTGTAAGTGCTTAAGAGATTTTAAAAGAAGTTTGACAGTGTACAGTAGTGCACACACACACAGTGCTTCTCTTCACACAACTAGCTGTCGACACATAATAGTAGTTAATTAATAAGACATTTAGTGCTTAGAGACATAGGCCACATAATTTAAATTTACTGTTTGAAAGTTTTGCCAGTAAAAACCTCATTCATTTCCCTTGATATGGTATGGTGGAAGAAAGGCATGTGCTGACTAATTATTTAATGTGTGAAGTTTCACTTTATCAGTGATTAATTTAGCATAAGGTTAAAAGCAGTAAACACAATGAACAGAAATCTGAATTGGCCATATAGGAACATCTTAGACCAAACTATTTATTTAGACTTCCTTGTTAAATGCTGAAATATCTGTACATATACTACTACTAGCAATGTACATTTCATACTGTAAATTACTGCAAAAAAAGACTCAGCTTACTGAATTAATTTGGGCGAACCCTAAGGTTGGGTATGTGCTCTCTCCCTGACAGTGCACTTTCAAATCTGATAGTCCTTTAAAAAACTGGAGCCTGGCTAGATTAAAGGCAGCATGAAGCTGATGCTTGGATGCTTTCAAAGAGGGCCTAGTTTATCTTATTTTCCATAAAGCCCTAAAGCAATGGTTCCATACTTATCAGTTCTTTCCAGCATAATCTCTGATGACACTATCTTGGATGAAGATTGATATTGACAGGGGCTTGACAGGGGATTTACAGAGGAGTAAAAAGTAGTCTATTAACTGTATCACACTGAGGAAATATGTTAACTACTCGTAACTGTTATTTTTCAAATTAATTCAAAGCCTCCAACAACAAAATGCTTATCAAGTCAACATAATTAGCCCTTGACTGAGCAATCAAAGAACACCTTGATGTTAGACTCAGATATCTGATACAAATTGCCTCTAATAACATTGGCTAATCGCAACTATTAGGAGCAGGTCGAAGCACCGGAATGATACTTTCCAATAATTACCTTCTTATGAAAACATTTACAGTGCCTTCAGAAAGTATTCATACCCCTTGACTTATTCCACATTTTGTTGTGTTACAGCCTGAATTTAAAATTGATTACATGAATTATTTTTGTAACCCATCTATACACAATACCCCATAATGACAAAGTGAAAACATATTTTGCACATTTATTGAAATTTAAATACATACATTTCTCATTTACATAAGTATTCACACCCGGGTCAATACTTTGTAGAAGCACCTTTGGCAGCAATTACTGCTGTGACTCTTTGTAGGTACGTCTCTAAGAGCTTTCCACACCTGGATTGTGCAACATTTGCTTTTTGTTATTTAAAGAATTATTCAAGCTCTGTCAAATTGGTTGTTGATAATTGCTAGACAAACATTTTCAGGTCTTGCCATAGATTTTCAAGTAGAATTAATTCAAAACTGCCTCGCATGAACATTCACTGTAGGTCACTGTAATAGCTACTGTAAATTGGACAGTGCAGTTAGATTAACAAGAATTTAAGCTTTCTGCTAATATCAGATATGTCTATGTCCTGGGGAATGTTCTTGTTACTTACAACCTCATGCTAATCGCATTAGCCTACGTTAGCTCAACCATCCCGTGGAAGGGGCAACTATCCTGAAGAAGTAATAAACAAATTAGGCACATTTGGGCAGTCTTGATACAATATTTTGAATAGAAATGCAATGGTTTATTGGATCAGTCTAAAACTTTGCACATACACTGATTCCATCTAGTTGCCAAAATGCAAATTGCACCTTGGCTGGAATAATACATTATGGCCTTTCTCTTGCATTTCAATGATGATGGTACAAAAAAAATACAAAGGAATGGTTGTTCTTTTCTTTGTATTATCTTTTAACAGATCTATTGTGTTATATTCTACTACATTGCTTTCACATTTACATAAACATCAAAGTGTTTCCTTTCAAATGGCACCAATAATATGCATATCCTTGCTTCAGGGCCTGAGCTACAGGCAGTTAGATTTGGGTATGTCAATTTAGTTTGAAAATGGAAAAAAAGGGTTAATCCTTAAGAGGTTTTAAGCACATTTTTACTTCTGACCTTATTTAGGCATGCCATAACAAAGGAGTTGAATAGTTATTGACTCAAGACAGTTCAGCTTTTCATTTTAAATTGACAAAAATTTCTAAAAACATAATTCCACTTTGACATTATGGATTACTGTGTGTAGGCCACTGCCAAAAAAAGTCTTAATTGAATCCATTTTAAATCCAGGCTGTAACACAACAAAATGGGAAACAAGTCAAGAGGTGTGAATACTTTTTTTTTTCTTTTTCTTTTTTTTTTACTCTACTATATGCAGGGTAATATAAATATTATTCTTGAATCTGAATATTTTTCATGAGTCTGATAAGCCATGTAGGCTAATAGATGTATTAATACATGTAAACATAGTCTAATCTAGAAGTCTTTGCAGCACACATGCAACCTATTTTAGATATCATTATCTATCATTATTCTTTTTTTTTTAAACCAGAGGAGCCCAAGACAAAATGCTTTCACAGTTTCACTGAGCATGTGGAGTTGAATTTGAACAGAGTAGACATTACTTTATTGTTTTAATTAACACAAATGTGCAAATGTACATGTGTTTTTAGTTTTACCTGAGAAACTGTTGTCTGATTTACACCGAGTTTCATTTCAACACTTATATGAGGCCTCTTTCACTCCATCACAATTAGTAACAGGAGATGGCAGGTGTGTATTACAGATACATTATTCAAGGATATTAGCTTTCCTTTTGCATGTAGTATTATCTGTATAGCTGCTGAAGCGTGCAAGGGCTAGCATTTCAGTTTTAATTTCTTAAATAGAGAACATGATATCACACGCAGAAGTCAGTGTGTTATATACAGTGCATTCGGAAAGTATTCAGACCCCTTGACTTTTTTCACATTTTCTTACATTACAGCCTTATTCTAAAATGTATTAAATCGTTTTTTCCCCCTCATCAAAAACATCCCCACAGCATGAGGCTGCCACCACCATGCTTCATCATAGGGATAGTGCCAGGTTTCCGCCAGACGTGATACTTGGCATTCAGGCCAAAGAGTTCAACATTGTTTTCATCAGACCAGAGAATATTGCTTCTCATGGTCTGAGGGTTTTTAGGTGCCTTTTGGATAAATCCAAGCGGGCTGTCATGTGCCTTTTACTGAGGAGTGGCTTCAGTCTGGCCACTCTACCATAAAGGCCTGATTGGTGGAGTGCTGCAGAGATGGTTGTCCTTCTGGAAGGTTCTCCGATTTCCACAGAGGAACTCTAGAGCCCTGTCAGAGTGACCATCTGGGCTCCCGAGTGGCGCAGCGGTCCAAGGCACTGCATCTCAGTGCAAGAGGGGTCACTGCAGTCCCTGGTTTGAATCTCGGCTGCATCACATTCGGCCGTGACTGGGAGTCCCATAGGGCGGTGCACAATTGGCCCAGCATCGTCCGGGTTTGGCCGGGGTAGGCCGTCATTGTAAATAATAATTTGTTCTTAACTGACTTGCCTAGTTAAATAAAGGTTAAATTAAAAAAAAAAAACACCCTGACCAAGGCCCTTCTCCCCCGATTGCCCAGTTTGGCCCAGCGGCCAGCTCTAGGAAGAGTCTTGGTGGTTCCAAACTTCTTCCATTTAAGAATGATGGAGGCCACTGTGTTCTTGGGGACCTTTAATGCGGCAGACATTTTTTGGTACCCTTCCCCTGACCTGTGCCTTTACACAATCTTGTCTCGGAGCTCTACGGTCAATTCCTTCAACCTCATGGTTTGGTTTTTGCTCTGACATGCACTGTCAACTGTGGGACCTTAAATATACCCTGTCCAATAATTGTAATTTACCACAAGTGGAATCCAATCCAGTTGTAGAAACATCTCAAGGATGATCAATGGAAACAGCATGCACCTAAGCTCAATTTCGAGTCTCATAGCAAAATGTCTGAATACTTATTTTTTTTTATTATAAGAAGCTGTTTGGTGGTGTATTGTCTATAGATTTCTGAGGAAAAACATTTATTTAATCAATTTTAGAATAAGGCTGTAACGTAACAAAATGTGGAAAAAGTCAAGGGGTCTGAATACTTTCCGGAGGCACTATAGACAAATGTGTGCCTTTCCAAATCATGTCCAATCAATTGAATTTCCAACAGGTGGACACCAATCAAGTTGTAGAAACATCTCAAGGATGATCAATGGAATCAGGATGTACTGAATACTTAAGTAAAAAATGTCTACGAACTTTGTCGTTATGGGGTATTGTGTGTAGATTGATGATATTTTTTATTTATTTAATTCATTTTTAGAATAAGGCTGTAACGTAACAAAATGCGGAGAGAGTCCAGGGGTCTGAATATTTTCAGAATGCTCTGTAATCTGATAACACATGAGATTCTCTGGAGACTGTTACGTCATGTCTGAGAGAAAAGGAAGTAGCTTTTTTCAAATGGTACCACAATGGCTAACAATCTCCTGACTCCTTATCTATTGGACGCTTTCCAGTCACTTTCAGAAGCTGAAATCTTATCTGAGATATGAAGATACATTTTCATAACAAATACATGTGTTAGTTCCCATCATTCCTCGCCCATTTCAAATAGAAGTGCTGTTTGAGCCAACAAACAAATATAATACATATATGTATTAGGTGACCCTTACATTTTGTGAAATTATAGTGATTTTTCAAGAAAAAGCAATAACTGTGTTCCCTGCTTGTTTTTGATGTGCTGAATACTACACCTTCACTTTTGCTGAAATATTGGCATAACCTCAAAAGGTAAATTCAAATATCACTTTCGAAGCCAAATACACTTAAAGGGAGAGTTCACACAAATTAGAAATTACATATTGGTTTCTTTTCCCTGTAAGCAGTCTATGGACAAAGTATAACAGCAATCCATGCTTTAGATTTTGCTTTGCAGATTGGCATTTATTGTCATGAATCTTGCCCTGGAGGCAGCTCTGCAAAGTGGTCACTAGCTGGCACAGCGACAAAGTCATAAAATCGGATTTTAAACCTTACCCTAACCTTAACCACACTGCTAACCCTAATGCCTAACCTTATATTTTGTTTTCATGAATTTTTATGATATAGGCAATTTTGACTTAGCAGCTTGCCCATATAGTGGAAAATTGCTCAGTTCTTTCTTCAGGGCAAGATTCATGACAATAAATGCCAACCTGCTTTTGCTTGGAATGTTTTGGAAGCGTATTGGTTTCCTCACCCATTCCACGGTCCTGTGTAGATTATCAGACAAGCGTGATTGACTCTAAGAGCATTGCTTATAGAAGCGACACAGTATGTGCAGTCAGTATGGGGTTTCAGGTTTTTAAGTTCAGTGTTCCACAGTTGGCACTTTTAAGGTTAAGATATCTGACAACCATTGGGGACAAGACAAATGTATGTTTGTTTTTCAAAGGAGAGGCAGTCCTAGGGCTCGATTCAATCCATGCAGCTGAAGATAAGCGCTGTAGTGCGATTGAAATGTAAAGGTAATTTCCGATTGAGACGACACGTAGCGTTTACCGTGAATGCAGTCTCCGTGGACGAAGGAACATTAAATTAAATGTATATCGCACTTCAGCGTAGGTCTTCAGCGCTACGTATTGAATCGAGCCCTCAGCATTTTGTGAACGTAATAAATATATTCAGCTCCCAAGATAAATGCACGCAGTCACTTCTTCATAAGCACTTGCTTGGATATGTTCAGCAGAGCATTGGAAACACTGCCAATACTCCGATGGAAAAGGTGTTGTATTACAGGGTAGCCGACATTTGAATATTTAGCTATACATGAAGAATGGTGCAAGTTGATGAAATTATTGGACTACAAAATATTATGAACATTTCATAGTTTGGTAGAACCACTAACCTATCATAAAAACATGATAACGGTGTGTGTGATACAAATAAGCAAGTTTTCTCATACATTCAGGATTCTATACATTCAGGATTCTCATACATTCAGGATTCTATACATTCAGGATTCTATACATTCAGGATTCTATACATTCAGGATTCTATACATTCAGGATTCTCATACATTCAGGATTCTATACATTCAGGATTCTATACATTCAGGATTCTATACATTCAGGATTCTATACATTCAGGATTCTCATACATTCAGGATTCTATACATTCAGGATTCTATACATTCAGGATTCTATACATTCAGGATTCTCATACATTCAGGATTCTATACATTCAGGATTCATATCTTGATTCAGATTTCAAAAACAAGAAAAGAACATACTGAAGATACTGATGGGTGCACCCTTCCCTTTATTTCACAGTACTTTGTCTGAAAGCAGGTAACATAGTATTAAGAAATGAAATAAAAACACTTTATTGTGCTCTTGTTTGTTTCCACCAGTTTCCCAACAATTCTAACTTTTATGAGCCACAGAAGTGCTACAATATGCAATATAAAAACATGTAGCTTACTTGCTAATTTATCTATAAATCTGACAGCTCTTGGAATCTATTGAAATGCATTTAGAAAAATTACATCAAATAAGGACTTGTCAACAATATCAACACTGAAAGAAAAATAAAGAAAATTACAGTCGCACACATATCCCAGAAGTTTAAGGCGGTTGAAATAAGAACTCAGACAGCCAAGTTACCTCTTGTATCCACTCAAAAATAGTGTATAGATAATGTACAAATCCAGCGGCAGAAGTTTAGTTCAGGCATTCATGGGATATTATTTAATAGTTAACCCAGGCATGTTGATATACCTCTGATTGGTGACGTCTAATTTACAAAAGTGTCATAACAGCCACACAATATAGGAAAATATCCTTCAACAAGAGCCTTCAGTGAAACCAACAACTTTGCTGTTTTTTTACTTTGTTGGCAAAGAATTGCAGACAAATATAAAATATGGTAAGTCATGGGAAATATATGAATTGATAAAACAAGTAGAGACAACGGAAACTGGAGATTATGGTTGTAAATAGCAAATTAAAAAAATCTCTGAAATCAAATTAAAAAGCTGCCATATACAGATTTCATCATCTATATTGTACATTCATCCATCGGGCTATGGGACAGATATTCCAGTAGAGAATGTGAACTCCATTTTCAGCATTCTGCATAAACAACAGATGGGAAACTAAAGTTGCCTTCTGTGGAAAATATTGGTTATATAAAGGTGAATGGTCAATTACACTTTCAACAAAAGTAACTCTTAAAATGTTTTGGCTCTTTGAAACACAGTAGAACAAATTCAAATGAAATGCATATGGAACCTGATTTACTATGTTCACACATATCTAAGACCAGTGTTTCCCAACCCCCAACTGTACATCTTTTTGTTGTAGCCCCAGACAACCACACCTGATTCTACTTATCAACTAATCGTCAAGCCCTTGACAAGTTGAATCAGGGGTTTTTGTGCTACAACTAAAAGGTGAGCTGTTGGGGGTACTTGAGGACCGGAGTTGGGAAACACTCTTAGAACATGCAGAAAGAAAATGTAAACACTTCAGCTTTTTCTACTTTGGTTCTAAAGATATGACTAATGGCTCACGATGCCGATGTCTAAGACAGACCATCAGCATCAGAATAATACAATGAACTGTCTTATGTGGAATATTACATTTAGAAAATTCCAGCCTTGAAATATTGTGCAGTTTGTTTTGTGGCCTCTAAAATGTATTATGTGATAGTGCTGTAAATAGGGGAAGGGAAAGTTAAGTGGTCTGGGTAATATAATACCAATTATCTGACCAGTGTAACGTTTATCAGTTAGGACAAGGAAATCATTAGAAAACAAATAAAGTAGCTGTCTTTGAAATCCATGGGCTAAACCTGAATCAAACATAATTTTTAAAATCGTATTAACAGCGAACATTGCAGATATAGAAACTGTATCAGTACATAGTTCCATTGTAGTTCCATTGTATTCCATTGAATTAAATATATGTGGGGAGAAAAAAATTATTTTCGTATGATTGTTCAGTAGTTCTTCAAGAAAAATATTGAGGTTTCAGTAGACATGTTTTTCAATATTTGTTACGGTAATTTTCTCAAAGTACACAACAGCAAATCCACTGTCACAGGACTTGGCCATGCGATACCCAAATACCTATAATCCATTGCAACATATAATATGTATATTCTTAATTTGCAATATGTTTTCTTCTTGAAACGTTAGATTACAGTTTATTCCCATAAATTCCATACATAATGTGACAAATTTAAGATGGTAATTTCCAAGATGGTCATTTCCAAGGGTCTTTTCCTATTTTACTCACAGTCAAAATATGTTGCTATATATACGTTTAAGTAGTTGATCGCAATATGGACGTATCCATCCAATCAATAGTGAGTTTCACATATAAGGTTTCTGTGTCATTTCTGAAAGTTGTGGTCCAGTAGAAAATACTTGGAGAGATTAAGATTTCTGTTGAGCAGATACACCTTTCCAGTAGTCTAAAATGTCATGCAGGTCCTCATCCTTGGCAAACTGCACTTTTTTACGTAGCGCATGCCCTGCAGCCATGTACTCGTCCTCATCTTTGTGCCGTTTGCCACGGAGTTTAAAGCGCTCCCAGATAGTGTGATGTGGTTTGCAGTAGTACTCAGGACTGGAGGAGTAGCTGAGGTTATGGTACTGAGGTGAGAGCGGAGAGTACGCCATGTCTCTGGGGCGGGGCCGAGTTAGGGGCTCAAGGATGGAGGGCTTGTGGCTTCCGGGCCCTTCCAGCTCCTCGATCTGCAGCTGGTGGCTGTCGGGATAGGAATGCCGGTGCTCATTGTACTGCCTGATCTTCTCCGCCTCTGCCCTAAGGATGGCAGCGGCTGGCGTTACAGTGAGGATGGTCTCACCCGTTGGCGAGGTCTTCTCTATGTACTTGGACTCTGAGCGGTAAGGCCTTGGGCTCCGCATTGGACCTCCAGTGGCAGTGCTGGGCCGCTTTGGCGGGACATCCGAGGTGTGGTGCCTCTGTAACGAGTGGTGGTAGCTGTCCTTATACACTGGGGACAGGAAGCCAGACTTGCTCTGCGGCTGCTCTGATATTAGGACCAGCTGGGGGTCCTGGGTGGACACAGCTCCTGATTTCACCCCTTGAAAAGATGTGGATTCTGATTTCAGAGCATCGATACAGTTGTTAATGATCTGATTGACCTTATCCACCTCTTTTGCAATGGTTGAAATCTCAGCCACTGACCCTTGGCTGTTCCCAGGCATGGACATCCCAGGCATGGACATCTCACACTCTCTGCGTTCATGGTGGTCCCCGGTTCCTCTCACCTCTATGTAACTTCCCTTGGCCATTTTAGGCATGTCATCTCTTATCTCCTGCAGTTTGTACTGCTCCATTTCACTACCAGATGGTAGGTATGGCATGCGGGACATACTCTCCCCAGCCATCATTTGCTTCTGTGACATCCTGGAAATGGTTCCCCCTTCGAGCTCTTGTCCATATTTGAGTTCAATTATACTTTTCTTCAGGCTGCCTGCCTTTTTGTGCTTTTCATCTTGCTGACGTTTTTTACGCAAGCAATAGTAGACCACCCCTAGGACAATCACCATACTAAAGAGACAACCTAGGATGGTCATAATGTAGTGGGTAGCTGTTGCATGGTTTTGTGATCTCTCTTTCCCATTCCAGGGTCCTGTGGAGACTGCCAGACAAGTATGATTGAATCTAAGATTATTCTTTATAGAAGCGACACAGTACGTGTATTCGGTATGGGGTTTCAGGTTTTTAAGTTCAATGTCCTCATTCTGAATTTTGAGGTTTTGAATATCAGTGAAAAAACTGTTATTGTAGAGAACCAGGCTGTACATCTTCTTGAAGGGATGGGGGATCTGGACAGTGATGGTGGCGCTTGTTTTAGAGACTTGCTTGAGCTTCATACTGGGTTTTATATCCACATTAATGACCGTTGGGTTGATACTCATACTCTCATCTGGCTCAGTTCCGGAGGGACAGTCCTCCAGCCCACAGGGAGTGTAGTCTGGTGGGAGTGTGGTGGTCTCAGGAGGCACAGGTATGTACGGTGTCACATAGTCGTCTGTACACACAGTGGAGAGCATATGGAGGGCATTCCGAAAAGTTGGGATGTTAGGGTTCTGGCTGAGCAGACTGTAGCCAGAGACTCCTGATGGGGAGTCACAGACCATCCGTTCATTTGTCCTGTTGGGGAATGCAGAGAGCCACTTCACAAAGCCAAGGAGTTCACAGGAACAGTTGAAAGGGTTGGTGTACAGCTCACAGGTAGTCAGTTTAGTCAGGCTGGTAAACGTGGACCCATCTAGCTGCTGGATACGGTTCATGGAGAGGTCGATGTTTTCCAGGCTATAGCACTCCAAAAAGGCATTGGGTGTCACAGTCTCAATCAGATTTGCCTGGAGGTAGAGGTACTGCAGCTTGCCCAAACCCCTGAGGATGCCCTCAGTAAGGTTGCGGAGTTTGTTGAAGCCTAACTGAAGGACCTGTAAGTTGAACTGGGCAGAAAAGGCCCCGTCATCTATGTAGTTGATCTCATTCTTGGTCAGGTTTAGATAGGTCAGGTTGGCGAAGCGGCTGAGGGCAGAGAAATGGACACTTTTGATCTTGTTTTCATTGAGCCGCAGGTCCACAATGGTGCTGTTGATATGCGTGGGGATGGCCTCGTATGGCGGCTGGTTTTGGCTGCAGATGGCCAGCCACACAAAACCCTTCTCGCCTTCGATGAGCCAGCAGTCCCCATTGACTCTGCCTATATGGGTCAAATATACTATGGCCACAGACCAGAAAAAGGCACTCATTACCATAGCTCCACCGCAGGCCATTGGTGCTCCTCTTGATGTCATGGGCAGGGCCCAAAAGCTCTAAGACGGGAACACCACTGTGGTTTCTAAAGATGCTGAACTGAACTCTTTGTAATCTAGCTGGACTTTCAAGTGTTCTCCTCAGCGAGGACAATCAATATATTGGCCTTCTGTCCAGGGAAGGATAATTCGGTCCCAATGTTCCAGCCATTTACAAAAAGACGTTGGGCATGTGCATTTAGACCAGCATCCATCCAATGGCTTTAACCTGGAGTGACGTTTTAGAGATGGTTCGCTGAGATTCAGTATTTCACCACCTCAGATTGTCTTGTGCTTATTTCCCCAGGTATAACATCGTTGATCGGTCTCATCCTATTGTTTCTTCCTCTGTCTTTCTTGCTGGGTCATGGGCTCAGAGGAACTCCCTGTGAAGAAACGAGAAGCAGGCACACGTTAGGTGAATCAATAACCTCTTGAGTGTGAGGTTTGCAATTTGAATATAACCACATTTACACCACTACATTTAAAAAGTATATATTTTTGGGCCAGAAATATTCAGAACACATGCCATGCTGCACAAGTAGAATGGTATTTCTCCTCTATAGACCATTTGTAGCAGTCAAATAACATGTTACCCAATCTGTATTTTATAATCATCTGTCACGTATACTGCACAAATGGATCCAAATAATCAAGACACATTTTTGTTTTACACGTTAAGTAAAAATAGCAAATATAATTTTAAAGGCAAAATAGGATTAATGTGTATGCTTCCTCTTTCATTGCCATCCAATTATTTTGTACACAATTTCAGAGGTGCTTTGCGTTCCCTGTGGCATATTGCTATTAACGGAAACCTTTGGCCAATTACCACTTGACAGGTTGGGGAAAGCAGGGTCCCTATTTTCACACCATTAACCTGTGGACTGTCAAACACAACAGAGTCCAACGAATGTTTAGATGCAGCATTCAATTCATGAATGACTCTGCACCATACTGAAATGTCTTCTCAAGAACCTGTTAGAGGAATTTTGGTTCCTATATATTCATTAATCAATTCAATTTAAACTCTCTGCCCGTTTCTAAGAATTTGTAAGATCCTTATTTGCATAAAATGGACAGAGACCAGCCCTAAAAGTAATTAGTAGCATTTATTTCCGAGAGCTCTGCCATAATTACATGTACATTGGCTGATATATCACATACAGTGTCATAGCTTTTAATATGTCCCTCCTCTTGGACATTGTCTCTCTTCCTCTTGGACAATGACTTAGCTACTTTTCAATGCAATTCCAACACACACATATTGTTTATCTTATGTTACCAGATGTTACGCAATCTATTGCAAGTCCAACGGTTTTTCCCCTCCCTGGATGGGGACCAGACATTTCTCCTGTTGTTAGTTTCACTGTGGTCCCAAGTTGTCTGTTAACACTTCCTCTTGGTCTATGTATAAACATTTTATTCTTCAGACAGCATAGAGTTCTGTTAATTAACGTTAGTTATAATTCCACGTTGAATGTATACATTATTTAGTCATTATTGATAAAAGTCCTTCAACAGAACCTTAAAGATGTTTTAATTTGACAACAGAAATAGAACTTAATGGCTTTCAGTGCAATGGATGTGTCTCTTAAACATCTTACGGTAACTACTGAGGATACAAACCGTGAACCAAAAATAGCAAACTGTTCATTGTCAATTTGACCCTGTCAGATAGCTCCCCGGGGAAATTGCAGTGTTCCATTGGGTCTGGTTACATAATTGGACCCAATCAATTTGGTCAACAGTCCAAGGTTTCCGAACAAAGTTGATGGCTGCAGGAGAAAACCTTGGAGCTGGGTGTGTAGCCTATAGATCCTGGTTTTATGGAGAGGTATTAATGAATTATTAGTCATAAACAGCAGGTGACCTCAGCATGGGAGGTGCCGAGAGGAAGGAAAGCCAAATGTTTAAGTATATGAGTCATTCTCGTAATAGTCTTAGGTATTAACTTGCACCACAGTCGACCAGCACAGCCGTGGTCGTAATCAGCAGCAGTGGCCAGCGAGGAACACGGAGACACTTCGTCTTCCTGGAACAATAGTCTTGTGTTTGGACTATGAATTGCATACACTAGTTCCATTCAAAGAACTACCTTAGAACTTTGATATTCCCACCATACTAAATCATGATGCTTTTTCCATTTCTTAACGGATTTCTTTGTGCTGAATTATTATTATTTTTAAACATGGGATAGGCTACTGCACGTGCCAAATACGATATTGATTTATATGTTATGACTGCATGCCAAACATAAAAGTATTTGTTCTCCTTTTTCATAATAAGAACTGAGGCTGCAAAATGCCTATGCAGGAATGAAAAGGATTTACTGCATGCCAGACATTTCTGAGTGAGAAGGGAAACATTTCATCTGCATTCACTAATGTGTAGTCAATACATCTTGCTGACCCAAGGCCTACAGTATACTTCATTGTCAGTGGCACCTAGTAATGCTTTTCATCCAAACCTGAGCCACTTAACTAGCTTTCATATCAGATTGGACTCAGTCAGTTATTCATTTTTCATTGTTAAAATTCAATATGATGGCAAACATAGCCACAGAAGAAACGCTCACCACCAAGGCAGGGGTCTCGGCTCAGAGCGATGAATGACGCGTTCTCTTCTCCGGTCCACTTAAAGCAGCCCAGACATCTCAGAGGGAGATATTTGTTTAGACCTCACAGAGATGTGTAGGCTACTGTACAGAACAACACCCGGTACCTCGTCTGCCATGCTTACTGCTGTCACACTTGAATATTTCTAAGAACAATGAGAATCAAGAAGATAACCAACCTCCAACCTGCAAAGACAGAGAGGGATTTGTGTATATTCACAATTTAACAAAGCCAATGAGAGATGTTTCAATTATGAAAATTATGTTAATGAGGAGAAGTAATTTATTTTTCATATTATACATATTATTCATATTAAGACCTGGAAGGATTCCTGCTGTAGATAACGCCCTTTTTTTAAAAGAAAGCAAATCAAATTTGAATCCAATCTAATACAATATATTAGAAATGCAAGTCACTGTTCGAGAAATGGCACTTGTGGACTTCCCTTAAGTAACATCAAATATTAAACTCTTCTAGATCTGGTGACTGTGTTATTACAGCCATTAATTCGTTGCGAATGGTGTGGGAGTGACTGACCATGAAAATGGGCTGGAAACCCAAGTGATGGATAGGTTAATCATAGAGGATAGCAGCTGAATACTTTAAACCCAGAGGTATGTGGTGTGCGCCCTCATCACTGGCCTCTCTTAGCCCTCTGATGCATCTGCTGACACAGGCCAGTGGATGCGTTGCCTTGTGGGAGGCCACAGAGGGTGAGAAGAAAGGTGTCCCTAGGTGGTAGAGGACATAGGCCTTTACATAAAGGGGACAATCATGTTGCTACAACAGGATAATTGTGACAGTTTATTGCAGAGGGAATACACCTCAAATTGGAACCGTGGACCTAAGGTCATTCCAGCAGTCTGTTGACCTTTTGTGTGGTCTGCCCACCACACTCCAATTAGGCCTAAACAAATGTTGTGTTGCCATCTAGCATTGCTATCATAAATGAGGAAGTGAGCATATGTTTTCAGGAAGTCAAAATAACTAACAGCCATACCATGATCTCTAGGGCACAATACTGAACTGTTCATATTCAAAAACAAAACTGTCCACATTCCACGAACTAAAGGACAATATGAATACAATTCCCATTGTTTAGTATCCTCTTACCGCACAGTGTACATGATGCTGGCTTGATCCTAATGGGAATCACTGATAATAGAGGAAGTATGTCCATTGTTTAGTATCCTCTTACCGCACAGTGTACATGATGCTGGCTTGATCCTAATGGGAATCACTGATAATAGAGGAAGTATGTCCATTGTTTAGTATCCTCTTACCGCACAGTGTACATGATGCTGGCTTGATTCTAATGGGAATCACTGATAATAGAGGAAGTATGTCCATTGTTTAGTATCCTCTTACCGCACAGTGTACATGATGCTGGCTTGATCCTAATGGGAATCACTGATAATAGAGGAAGTATGTCCATTGTTTAGTATCCTCTTACCGCACAGTGTACATGATGCTGGCTTGATCCTAATGGGAATCACTGATAATAGAGGAAGTATGTCCATTGTTTAGTATCCTCTTACCGCACAGTGTACATGATGCTGGCTTGATCCTAATGGGAATCACTGATAATAGAGGAAGTATGTCCATTGTTTAGTATCCTCTTACCGCACAGTGTACATGATGCTGGCTTGATCCTAATGGGAATCACTGATAATAGAGGAAGTATGTCCATTGTTTAGTATCCTCTTACCGCACAGTGTACATGATGCTGGCTTGATCCTAATGGGAATCACTGATAATAGAGGAAGTATGTCCATTGTTTAGTATCCTCTTACCGCACAGTGTACATGATGCTGGCTTGATCCTAATGGGAATCACTGATAATAGAGGAAGTATGTCCATTGTTTAGTATCCTCTTACCGCACAGTGTACATGATGCTGGCTTGATCCTAATGGGAATCACTGATAATAGAGGAAGTATGTCCATTGTTTAGTATCCTCTTACCGCACAGTGTACATGATGCTGGCTTGATTCTAATGGGAATCACTGATAATAGAGGAAGTATGTCCATTGTTCAACATAAACCTATTCAGGACTACACTGGTCAGCGTGTTTGCACATAAGTGCTGATTGGGACAGAAACAGGGTTGTTGAGGCTAAGATTAATCACTATGTGTTACTGACACAGTCATCAGTCAGTGGAAACCTTCCAGTGTTTTCATCTTCTCAATATGCTCTACCTTGAAAAGAACATTTGTTATATCCGTGCAATGATTCATTATATGCTTAGCACCTTTCATTCAAATCACTGCTGTAACCGAGTCAGGCTACTTCTACAAGTAATATGCATTTTCCATTTCAATTGAGATGTTTAAGCCGAACTAAAACGAAAGAGTGGAGCCCTTCGTAGCGCTGCCTTGTGTGGGGGGAAAGCATACTGTGGCTATGGATGAGTTCTGACAGTAAATGTGTACCATTGGATCGGAGGGAGCAGTGCTGAAGTAACCTACTGAGGGACTGTTTGTTTTGCTTGGATTTGTATGAGCCCTGAGGGAGAGATTACACATAAATCTAAAGCCCAGCTTTGTCTACTCGTGCCTCTGTTATGTGTGAATCGTAAACCCGATACATTTGAATACTAAATTAGGAAGCACACTAATACAGCACAGTAGCAAACTGGGTTGTCTACCCTTCTCATATTTATGCACCCTCACCATTCCCATACACAGTCTGTCCCCACACATATAAAGATCCTCCATTTTGGGTATGTGTTTTGTGGGGGACTTTGAAGCAGTGTTACAATAATTGACTTAGTTTCCATTGAGATTGGGGATGTCTTGAGGCAGTAATATGCTGTGAGCTGCTCAACATAAAATGTTAGGTGGATGGTTGGGTTTGACAGGTTTCTATAAGGCTTCATATCATTTCTTACAGGGTTCAATTAATGTTTCTATAAGGCCTCACATCATTGAGTTCCACTGCTGTATGACATGGTCACCAGAGGAGGCTGGTAGGAGGAGCTATAGGAGGATGGGCTCATTGTAAAGACTGGAATGGAATAAATCAAATCAAATCAAAGTTTATTTGTCGCATGCACCGAATATAGCAGGTGTAGACCTTACAGTGAAATGCTTACTTACAGGCCCTAACCAACAGTGCGATTTTTAAGTAAAACAATAGGTATTAGGTGAACAATAGATAGGTAAAGAAATAAAAACAACAGTAAAAAGACAGTGAAAGATAACAGTAGCGAGGCTATCTATATACAGTAGTGGAACTGTATCAAACACATTAAACATGGGAACCGTTCCATTGATTCAATTCCAGGCATTATAATGAGCCCGTCCTCCTATAGCTCCTCCCACCAGGCACCACTGACGGCCACACTTTATGTGGAGCACTCTTTTAATGTCTGTCCGTTGAAACTGGAGGATTCTGTTCACACTGAAGAGGACTGTGCCCGTTGGCTGAAAAATGCATGTGGCCCAGATTTGAATCAAAAACACATTAAGACGGCCTTTTTTGAGTGCATGGATGGCATCTGACATTTAGTTTAGTATACCTATTTCCCACTATATCATGGGCATGGTAAAGTGGGTGGAGTCACTTTGTCACCTGCTAACCTAGACATAGAACAAGGAAGTACATTGTGCATCTCCATGCACTGTGTGGAACGCTCTGCAAAGAAATGCCAAAGGCTACCACTACAAAACCACCTACCACAAAAGTGCATTTACCAAAGGGCATTCAAATGTAATCACTTTTTAGACCCTCAGAAAGAAAGAAGGTTCCTGTTTGGAAACCCAAACCAAATGTTCCATGAAATGAATATAAGAAGTATGGCTTTGGGAAATATCTGGCGAGGCAAAACTTTTAAAGAGAAAATGGTCTCCTATCATTGTCTCCTGATTCTCTGACCTTTATCGTAAATACCGGCTGGCAGTGTCTGAGAGCCGTTCTGACCCGCCCTCAGCTCTCTCTTAGCATGGTGTTGTTGCAGGATCCCTTTAGGTGTTAAATGGAAGTTGAAGTTAAACCTGAAAAGACTTCCTCTCATTAATAATGCATAGAGGGGTTTGTTTGTCCGCTGTGACTCACTCCAGTGGGCTCCGCATCAATTCCACCACCGCTACTGCGGTCCACAGCATAAATTACATACCCTGCTAGTTCGCCTCGTTAGAGTAACCCGCTGTTGCATATGCATGTTAGTGATTTAGGTAACTACCTTTTGCATAAACAAACCTCTCATCATACATTCAGGTTTAGTGTCTCCGAGTGCTTTAATGCCACCCTGGTGCCTATATGCTTATCCTACAGGGCTGACTGGCAAAGACATGACAGAATCTCCCATAAGCCTCGTGGATGAAACAGCTTGGAGATGGTGGGAAAAGAACAACAAACGTTGGAATCCATGTGTATGCATTAGTTTCACCTAAATAAAATAAAATGCTATTATTTGTCACATACACGTGTTTAGCAGATGTTATTGCTGGTGTAGCGAAATGCTTGTAAAACGTGTCACATACTGCAAATGAGCTTAAGGCAGTTAGGGCAGCATGGCATGTTCGTCCTCAGAAGAGCCTATAGGTCTATTTGCAGCCCTGGACTCTTTCCCCATTGGCAGCAACCTCCATTGGCAGCAATCTCTATGGTCCAATGGTAGTGTAGCCCTGAGGGAAGTAGACCAGAACACCCAGGGCATCAGAGCCAAGCTCCTCTCCCAGTGGATCCCAGGCAGCCCAGGCAGCCATTCCCCAGTCTACTTGTTCCCATTGGGGCCCTGCTGCATACAGGGTAATGATGGATTTTCTTGTCATCCCCTGTGAATAACTAATGAAGCCCCGATTCAATGGTCGTACATTCAGTTGTTGTAAATTCCCAATGTTTTGCTTGCTCAGGGCATTTTCATACACTTTCATACACTTACATTATATCTTACATATACGCTACACTTTTTGCATTGAATATATTATTGGTAGATTTTATTTGAGAGAGCTACTGTATTCTCCATAAGCAGTCAGCGTTGAGGAAAGATACTTATTTCAAAGGATGTTTAACTCAAAGTGTAGATGCTATTTGATCTTCGTTGTAAGTTGTGTGCCTTCAAAGTGCCTACAATAATCATATTAGGGCAATACCCAATGTTTACCATATGACAACTGACATAACACAGCGTAACTGTGAGGCCAACTAGTAATACTGTTTCATAGGAGGGGGCAGACGAGGGTGCTTCGGGAGCTGAGAGCTCATGTTACCTTGAAGGGAGTGTTTCAATGCACTGAATTCAAGTCTGTGATTGCGAGACAGGCTTCTGCTCTCATATGTGGAGCCTCTGGCGGTCTCTCCTCCGCAGAGGCGAGCCAGGGCTTCAAGGCAAAGACATGACAGATTCTCCCATAAGCTTTGTGGATGAAACAGATACAGTAACTAGTGCAACTGTCTCCCAATGAGGTATACTGTATGTAAAGCTGTCAGACTGTATCCTATCTAACGGCTCTCAGACACCTAATACCCTTTTTGCACTATTGGTTAGAGCCTGTAAGTAAGCATTTCACTCTAAACCTGTTGTATTCGGCGCACGTGACAAATAAACTTTAATTTGATATCTCACTCTTTCTCTCTCTCTCTCTCTCTCTCTCTCTCTCTCTCTCTCTCTCTCTCTCTCTCTCTCACTATCTCTCTCTCACTGTCTCTCTCTCACTCTCTCTCTGTCTCTCTCAATATCTCTCTCTATGTCTCTCACTGTGTCTCTCTCTGTATCTCTCTTTCTCTCTCTCTCGGTCTCTATCTCACTGTCTCTCTGTCTCTCTCACTATCTCTCTCTGTGTCTCTCACTGTGTCTCTCTCTGTATCTCTCACTATCTCTCTCTATGTCTCTCACTGTGTCTCTCTCTGTATCTCTCTTTCTCTCTCTCACTGTCTCTCTCTCACTGTCTCTCTGTCTCTCTCACTATCTCTCTCTGTGTCTCTCACTGTGTCTCTCTCTGTATCTCTCTTTCTCTCTCTCTCGGTCTCTGTCTCTCCCGGAGGAAAACACATTTGCAAATTGTATTAGACAGACTGTATTGGTCAGAAGGACACAGCGAGACTGGATTCTCAGATTAATCTGGTCATATCTGTCCTGCTATATATAGTCATGTTATCTCCCTCTCATGTCTGTGTCCAAGACCTCACCCCCCCCCCCCCCCCCCCCCCCATCTCTGCGGTTCGTCTTTATATCTTGCTCTGTCTTTCTCTGTCGGATGGTGAAGGTGCCTCAGTCCCCTGATCCCTCCCAATGACTGCCCTTTATTTCATTTCATTGAAAATGCATGCGCTTCTTGCTGGGAAAGAATGAAAAAGGTAAAGATGGGCGACCAGAAGTGGAGAATCAATTGAGCTGAAATGGAACTGCTTCTCTTGGGGAAGGAAAACATTGTGCTTACTGAGGTACTGAATTGCTTTGGAGAGAAAGGGAGGAGGTGGATGCATGCTTCAGCTATATCCAAGGATATTAAAGTCATGCATTAATTACTAAAAAGGAATATTACCTGGAATTGAATGGAATGTTCTCTCTAGCCCCCAATCCTGTTTGTTTGAAAATGTGCTTGCTTCCTTTGTGGCATCAATGGCATACTTTGTGGACATGCCAGGCCTCTTCAGAAGAAGGGACTTGTACAGGAGCACCGACAGCTGCAAGGCACTGCACACTAATGAGTTTTTATCTAACTTTACTTCCCTGATAAGTGAGGGGTGTTGTGCCGCAGCTCTGTGCATTGAATTGTTTTTCAGACACAGTCCTTTTCTTTCCCCATGACAATTGGAATCGCCTCATAAATTCAGTCAGGAAAAGCTTTCACAATGGTATTTATCTCAATGGAGGAGAATGTATGTCACCGCAGTGATCAAAAACGTGACGAAAACGAACAAAGGAAATACGGAATGATAAAGTACTGTATGTGGAGATGCACACAATTTCCACAGTTTGGGCTCTCAACATGCTCTTCAGACATTCTACAGACATCATGACCTTCTACAGCAGAGGCAGAAAAGGAGGTGTAGCAAGAACTATACCAGTTTTCTTAATGTTTTGCTAGATTGCTTTTCAGTGTTGTCACATACGGTATATCCTGTGGTGGTGTTGGGGGATGGTGGTTGTGGTGGAATGACACGCTTGCACTATGTATGGGCAGTGCGCCACAAACCAGCTAACAACTTCAGCACAATGGACAGCAGCAAGGGAAAAAGGTCAACCAATGCATAAAGATGTAGGATCTTCATTTGAGTCAGTTTTCTACAGCAGGAACATCATACTGCAGTAACAGGAAATGTGGATTATTATGTGCATTGTAATTCATCTATATTTTTGTAGGGGTTGGTACATTTTCCGTAAGGGAAAATCAAGTCTGAAATTTCTAAGTGGCAATTACAATCTTCAGAAGCCTTTTTAATCCTCGAATACACTACAAGTTTGACATTTTCTGCATTGCAGGAACATTCTCCTGCAACTGGGGGATCAAATTAAGATCTTGCATCTGTATGAAGTGCTGGTAGAAGGAAGTAAGGCTGTGTTTACACAGGCAGCCCAATGCTGATCTTTTGCCCAATTGTTGGCAATGAGCTGATCTGATTGGTCAAAAGACCAATTAGTGGAACAAGATCAGAATTGCGCTGCCTGTGTAAATGCAGCATTACACAACTCTTCCCTACAGGGGGAATCCTAAAGAGCAACAGTTATCCTTTCGTCAGGATGAACTGTAATATATGTAAATGTTGACCATTTGTGCGGAATCTATTTCAAATGCATATCTGCTGGGAGAGCACTTTTTAAGTTGCTGAAAGGCATTCTGAAAAACAGCTCCACTTGCCCACCCAAATGAGGGTGAAACTGTGCTCACCCTTTTGCATGCCTGTTTCCATCTCCCCCAGCTAATTACTCTAAATAGCCAATTAGCCACATATATTAGCATTTCATACATTCACCTCCGTCATAAATCTAGCTTAAGTGTAGTGTATTTGGTCATTTTGAAGGTGGAACATTTGCTTAAATAGTGAATGATTGGGCTAATTAAGAGCTTTGAGGGCCAAGGGTTGAGGGCAACTACGTAAGTCCAGACCTCCAGAATCAGAATGACACAAATGTTCTTTTCTACAACAGGCTATTTGGTATTCCTGACGGTGTGATGCTTTGTAAAACTTTAAATGACTTACTGCTCTGGCATCTCTTGTAAATTCCCAACACCCCACTCAATTGTTCTTCAGTGGATCGAGTCCTTCAACAGGCTGATGACCTAGTACGATTCTCACCTTTCCAGGGAGCAAGAAATCTCATTACAAAGCACAAACTCCATTCTGGATGGCCCTTTAAAAAAGATGATAAGCCACGGAGAATGGCTTGGAATTACAGTGTGCACTGATGGAAACAGTAGCCTTAATGGATAGAGCTTTTAGAGCTAAAGTCATATCCAAAGTGGAGTTATTGGGAACTGCAGTATGAAAGCACTTCGGACAGTTTGCTCAGTTGGTACAATGAAAATATAATCGTCTGAAACTGTAGATCTAATATACAAAACCTTCCTTCAACAACATTCATTGATTTGCAACATAAACAAACTAAAAGGTTATGGATTTGTCCCAACAATAATTGTGCATTATGCCACAGACCTGTATTGAGTAAACTTGTAGACAATTCAATTATACTAAGGCCTATTACAAACCGACAAACCAATTGAGGTATTGTCAGAATTGTCTTAACCAACAACAGTAGAACAAATCCAATAAGAAAACAATTAGGTTGCAGACAGCCTGTATTTGTCATAAGAACAGGGAGAGCACAACCAACACTTACAGTTTAATTTAATTCCGTCCGTGTAAGAGTAAGATACAACTTGGGATAATACCTGCAGGTTTTATTGCAATTTTCCAGACCATCAACTCAGCACTCACGTCTCTGGTCTTTGCCCCCACCAGCTGCCGGTGGGCAGGAGGATGTATGCCGACACCTCTTCTGCTGCTGACTCAAGACGTGGCAGACTAAACTGGGATCTACTGTACAGTCTTACATGGATAGTTCACCCGAAATTACATATTTGTATCCTTACGCTGTAAGCAGTCTTTGGACAAGGTTTGGCAGCAACCCATGCTTTGGTTTAGTTTCCCTGGCACTCTTTCCAACGATTTAGCATTTGTGGCACAAATCCCATTCAAGTCATGGTACTGATATTAGCATTTTTCACACATTGTATTCAAGTAATCTATGTGACTTTGTTAAGCTTCACAATCAATGTCGATACTTTCGGGGGATTGCGCGAATAATGCTAATATCGGTACCATGACTTCAATGGGATTTGTGCTAAAAATGCTAATTCAGAAATGGTATCAAGGAAATATAACCAAAGCATGGATTACTGTCATACCTTGTATATAGGGGCTGTCTGTGAGGTAAAATCAGTGCCTAAAGTTCAAGTATGCTAACTATGCACGTACAGGAACAACGGCACTAATTTCCTCTTTTTGTCAATTACTTTGCTCTGCCAACGCAGCTTTCTACCCCACCAATTAACCTTCTGAAACCGAGTGGAGTTCCTTAATCACATTATGCTGTGGGAGAGAACCAGGGTTCTGAGTGACAGCGAACCCTGCCTCAGCACTCTCATTAAGAGGATATGAGCAGAATGATTCACTGTCTCCTCCTTTTTCTCCACTCAAGTTCATCAAATTACACATTAACATTTTTATCCGTCCAGGAACCTGTGAGGTTACATGGCGTGTTTGGGACAGAACACTGACACTGTGTGTTATCCAGCTAGGCCAAAAACAAATGTCAGCGTGGCCAAAAACAGATTGGTGGGAGACAGAGAACACCTGGGGGCCTGAGCTTAAAGGTCATGAACAGTCAAAATCATGTTTTTCTTGAAATGGGATGATATTTGAAGGAAACCAGATCAAAATATGATGACCGAAGTATGAAAAATGACAGTTGCTTCTACATTGACAAAGTTTGATCATAAAGTTACTGGTCCCCTCCCACATGTCAAACACTTTGATTAATTATTAAGGGGACAAGGTGACATCACCTTAACTCTAATTTTAATACACCAATGGTAACTTGATATTCTCTTACCTAATTGAAATAAGTACCGGCTTCTAACCAACATCGGTGTGTTTGCAGAGGGGCGTGGTTCATAGAGCTTGACTAGGGTGTCAGCAAATATAATTAAGAGTTTTCCCTATTCATCTATGGCAAAGATACTTATATGTTTCACCTGTCATCTGTATCTGGTGTTAGCTAGTTACTGACTAAATAGGTATTCAGCCAACATGGAACAAAAAGGGGGAGTGGGGGTTGTCGTTCAAAACTCAGACGCAGTTGTCAAGTCAACACATCTGGCAGTGTTGCTGTGAACGGCATCAAAAGAAACATGTCAAATGGGAAAAAAAAAGATATATATCATTTATGCAATTTCAATGTTGTTTGAGTTGCTTTGTGTATCACCAAATTATCTTGAGATGATTTTAGCGCAACACTGCTCACTGCATCCATGTTGTTTGACATAGGTGTTTCAAAGAGCTGTTTCCTTGAATCATTCCTCTGCCAGAATGTTACGCACATAGTCTGTAGTCTTTGTTCCAAGCATTTTACATTATTAGCACTCGGTGGAGTTACTGGATATAATGTACATATTAAGTTGTAGTATTGTAGCTATTGATTAATACATGGCATGTTGGGAGATAAGGAAGGTACTTCGGCAATCTATGGTCGATGATTTGTAGATGTTAAATGAACAGTACATAATGCTCAAGGCAAAAGCACTGTTGGTTTGGGAAAAAATACAAACTTTTTTTTTTATATGAATACACCAGCAAATTGCTCTTCTTTATCTTTTTAAATACTAATCACAATTCCCTGACAGAATATTTCATGCAGAATGTCTTATGATAATGGATTTTTGTGGTTGTTTACATTTTATACGTACGCCAATAATGGAACTGCAGTCTGGACTCTTCGGCTAGTTGTTGTAAGTCACTATTCAGCTTTAAAAGCTCCAGAGAACCAGAGACCTGCATTACACATATCAACCCCCAATGCTCTCCCAGTCTGTGGTGACAAGGAACTATGCCAACAATAGACATGGCACATCTGATTCACTCTGACCTTGGCAGCCCTCAGAGGTCACCGTTCCTCTCCAATACATCACCCATAAAGAAACCCTAGCCTGCCTGATAATAGTGCTGTGGTAGCTGTATCATAAACACATATGGTCCTGCAGCCGCCACCATGATGTGTGATGCATCTCTATTAAAGTCGGCTTGGGAGTTAAGACGTGGAACATAGAAGCATTAGCGTAGGATTACAGGTAGTGAACCTTTATGTGTATTTCTTTGTTTTACTTTACTTTCATACAGTATTCTGCAGTGCTCGTATTTTGTATATTTCAACTTCTCTTAAATAATTATCTGAGCATTTCCTTTCAGCTTGTAGTATGGCTCCTCAATACTTGGCGATGCAGACATCTGATTCAGTAGAGTTGATGGAAGATGGAAATACCTGCAGTGCTTACTGAATACACGGTATTCTCCGACTTAGCAACAGATAAGGACATACAATCTACTTAGTCATTCTGCTAGGGTACTGTAGTCATTTCAGTACAAGAAGCATGTTCAGAATAATCTATGTCACTATGGAGATACTGTACAATATCTCTAACCTCCATTCCCAAACATAGAACATATGAGTAGCAGATGATAGAAGTCAGCAACAGAATGAAGGAAAGCTTCAGGATTGGATGAGATAGTAAGGAATGGAATCAATCATTGAGAGGCACAGTGGCAGCAAGGACATTGGGCTTGTCAGACTATTCCACTGCCCACATTTGATCTATACAGAAAGCCTCAGACTCTTGGCTGGAGAAAGCGATGGAAACTGGAAGGTTGGAGGCAAAATGGAAATATTGAAAGCTGTCTGGTGAGATGGCTATGTTTCGGAATAAAATTGTTTTCGTCTTTTGAAATGAAAGAATTTGACATGGCATATATTCCAGAGAGGACAATACGGAAGGGAAAAAATGTTTTAGTTAAGGTTAAGCTATACTGAACTGATGGGTAGGATGTCTGGCATACAGTATCACAAAAAATGAATAGTAAAGTTATACTCTGAGAGGGGAGGTAGGCAAGAACATGCAGGTAGCAAGGATATTATCTCAGTTAAGGTGGGAGTGATGCAACAGTTTGAAAAGCATTTAAATGCTGACTGCTGGTAGAATTTATCTGGCACAAAATGTTCTGATAAAACTTGTCAGCATTTGCATTTTTATTGCTATTGTCCATTTGAATGTTCTCTCAAAAACTCACCGATAATGGGATGAGCATTTTGCAAGGCTGTGTATGAGCAGATGCTACCTCACCTAAAAGGCAGAACAGACATCAAATGCGATGCTACATTCCCTGTAAAATGAAAGAATCAAGTGCTTAAGTTACAGCTCTCCCATGTAATGTCACAGCTATGCCGGCACCCTTCTGGTTCGATTTACAGCAGTTCCCTGCCCTGGCAGGATGTCTTCTCCCACAGCAGCAGCCTGGCTGTGAAAGCTGCACCCTCCATCCGCCCACCCACAGTGGTCCACAGGTTCCCTCACAAACAAGGATGCTGGAGTCACCAATACCCAACCAACCAACGGCAAGTGTTCCACTGGCAGGTGTCATATCATAGTATATTCCCAGTGGCTGGTGCCTTCATGGCCTGACAGCTTCACAGCTACTCACACTAACAATTATACATACAGTAGTGCCATGTATTAATATTTCTGAAATGTTCATGCACTTACTGGAGTTACTTCACATCAAAATATGAAGTTAGGATGGCTACTTTTGTGGATTAGAGTAAAATTGAATATTTAGAGTTATGTAAAGCAACAACAAAAAAAGAGTCCATAATACTAAACTATATCTAAACCAACTTCACAAAAGATTCAAACAAACGCTTGTTCTGTCATTTTGAGACTTACTCTTTAATAATTGCCTCAACCAGATTAATAATAAAGTGTCTCTGGGAGCTGCGTCCATTGTCAAATATGAATGCTGTAGGAAGTGTACAAAGGGTACATGTGCTATAATGATACCTCGATTCATAATGTTCTGAATTTAATTAGCTATCGAGTATCTTTGTTCGGTTTCCTTGAAGAGAGTTATAATACGGTTCACTGCAGAGACATGTTGCACAATCAGGTCCCATATCTGTTTTGTTCACACAGTGACACATTCAAGGTCTTTGCCTGTTACATAAATAGTTGAGAGACAAGAAGGTGCAGATATAGAAAGAGACAGCCGAATAGAAAAGACAGGTTATTTTCTTGAATACTCCCTCCACACTCGCTGTAATAATCACAGAATGCTAGGATTGATGGCTCCAAGGCGGGGGCCACTTAAATAAAACATCCACATGTATGTCGACACACTCCTGGACGGTCTGACAGCAGTTTATTTTGTCAGTTGACGTGATGATCCGATTCGAGTTGATAGTCATGACATGTATCTGTAGTGCATGTCTGATGAAGTATAAACCAGCTTACAGTGCAGAATGTGTTGTAGGGAGGCTCCAGCAGGGAGAATGCTGGCTTATAGTCAGCAACTATAATCTAATCTATTACAAGGAGAGGCTCAGGTATAGATGTAAAGATCAAGACTAGATTGGATACCATTCTCTAATTACTTTTGACACAATTACCCTTATAGAGCAATATGGGAGTCCTCTCTAAGGTCCTCTTAACTCAGTTAGAGTGCTCTCCTCTGAACTTTGCCCCAGACCCAATCCTTTGAGCAGACGGGGCACTCGCCCAAATTAATTAAGGTTTCAATTAGTCACGTCTAATGGACCCTCATCCAATACGGATTGGATGGGATACAGAGACTGGTGCCTTTAGGCTACTTCTAAAATAAAGGCCTGTGAACTGAGTCATCCTCCTCAAAATACTCCAGGACCCATTCAAGATGCAGGTTTGATACCTGCAGGGAAATGAGAAGCCTGAACTGTAGCTTTCTTCCATTGATCGTTAGTATTATTCCAAATAAGAGTCTCCCTTGGGGGTAAGCATCTGCTATAACAGCACAGTATGTGGTGGGATTTAGGCTGAATTGAATTTAGACACGGAATGACTGTACTCATCCGTTCATATTACATCGATGAGCTAACTACAGTGTGTAAAGATTGGACAGTAGAAATGTAGTCTTTCATACCAGTGAGAACTCTGAAAAGGCATATTACGGTGAAGTGTTTGCCAAAATAGTAAGCTATTGTTAGAGCCAAGGGTTGACTAAGCCCTGGTGTGAGGAAAAATGGATTTGGATAACCAGTATTCAAACAAAGTTAAAAAGGATTATTCTGCCAGTAGATGGCACTTTTCCCACTTCACATGGTCTACTATCTCACCTCCCACAATCCGGTTATCACTGAGATCACTGCAAACACCTCAAAGCCATTACTACAGCAGCCCTGACATGTAAAATGAAGCCTGTAAAAAGGAGACAGTCTATGATATATTCTTTCTTCAAGGACTGTACATTCAGTTTCCAAAATGTTATTTTAAACCCTTTCAAGTTATTTCAAGGAAATTCTCAAAACAAGATCACATTACACTAGATAACAGCAACACACATCTCTCCGTCTGGTCAATAGCCTGTTCTCAGGCAGTTAAGGAGAATAATGTTCTCCTTCAGAGAACCGTGCATTCTGAGTCATGTTCAGTGTTGCCGTACATTATTTACAGAACAGACTTATTTAACAGTGGTTTATGTCTGAGACAATAGTACCAATAGTCACCAGCGGCAGCTATGACCAATAGGGTCTCACAAAATATTATTCATGGTTTTAAGTACAGGTATGCTCAATTGTTCCTTCAATGTGTTTTCATACACAGTCTCAACATTTACGAAACTGGCAAACGACTTCAGCGGAACGATTCTCAGTGTTCTCACAACACAAGATGGAATAGCAAATGTTACAAATACATCTTCAAAGGAAATGCACCTCTTGATGAGTGTTGGGGAGGGGAGGCATAAAAACAGATGGTCAAAGATCCTACTTTAAAGGTGAGTGGCCTCAGGTCTAAGCTTTTGTTGTGAGCTGTAAAAGAGAAACCGAAGCCTGTACCGTTCCTTTCCTCGCCTGAGTACGCTACAAAGTGAAGTGAAGGCAATTCTTCAATCTCATGTACTATGCGAGTAAACAAAACATTCCTTGTTCAATCCGTCACTCATTATGTGAATCAGAGCATCAATGTTCATATGTTAAATGGATTTCCAATTGTAACAATATTACAAGGCCCCACCCCCAACCAACGGTTCAATCTCCATCTTGGAGCTTGACATGACTTGAAGGTCAACTGAGGTGTCTAGCTGGCTTCAACGTGAATGGGATGTGATGGAACAGAGAGCACAAATGAAGTTTCACGCAGGGCAACCTAGTCACAGCTTACTGTCAGCAGTGAGTAGAGAATCGTCAGGGGCGTCTGTAATAAATGGGTGACAGCTGTCTCTCAACACGGCATCCATCTCCCTGTTTTAACTTACATTTATTTTGCCTCTCTCAATGCTAATTCGCTGCGGAGCAGGCTGCGCCAGCCTCTATTAACAGGCTAGTTTGCGCCGCGACACTAATCACACTCATTATTAATCATGAAGTGCAAACAAACCATTTACCCTTTTCAATATGGACGATCCCCTCATGAGGAATTCGGCATGCTTCATCCATCTTGTGGCAAGGTCACAGTAAAATAGTAAGCAACGATATCCCACTTTGGTTTTATGATGTCACACTGCATTTAAGACATTACCATGGTGATATGGCGCTAACGTAATCATTAATAGTGCCTGCGGAGCACATAAGCAGGTCTGATCACTGCTCTCGGGGCTGAATGAAATAGAATGACTGAGACATAAACAGGAATTCTATTTAGTTCCGCCCTGGGGAGCACTGATCATTTCTACCTTCGCATTACTGGAACGCAGGGATGGAAAAATCACCACAGGAACAAGGCCTATATATGTTTCAGTTTGCAAGTCACAACAGCAGCTTGCACGAGAGTACGCCTTTGAAGAATGGGAAAGAAAGGGTTAAATCCCCTCTGATGAGTTTGAGAAGCATCAATGGCTGACTCTATAATGTTGTTTTATGATCACTTTACGTGTCCACCTAAAGGCTCCCTCTAGAACTCCATCTTTCATAGGCTAATCACAGATGGTCTGTGGTAATCCATTCAAATGACTCTTCAATTCAATTAATTACTGGTCCAGGTGGACTAGAACCGGGCACTTAAAGCTAGAATCCTTAATTGAAGCAATAACAAAGCGCCACCCCGCCTGTGTTTTGGTAAAAAGCTGAGGGAGGGCCTGGAGAAATGTAACCATTCTCTAATTCATAGACAGAGATGTGGATGCAAGGACTGACCATCCATGATATAAACATTATAGTTTTCCATTTTCTTTTAAGGCTATACAGTGTTTGTTTACATTTACATTGTTTACAAGCATTGGAGTAAAACAAGCTTGTATTCTGGGTTCTGATGGGGTACAACTGTTGAACTAAGCTCATGACGCATTCACAGTATAAGTTCTATTTTTCAAGAATCAATGGGTATAAACTGAGTATACCAAACATTAGGAACACCTTCCTAATATAGAGTTCCACCTCCCTTTTGCTCTAAGAACAGCCTCAATTCGTCGGGGCATGGACTCTATGAGGTGTCGAAAGCTTTTCACAGGAACGCTGGCCCATGTTGACTTTAATGCTTCCCACAGTTGTGCCAAGTTAGCAGGATGTCCTTTGGGTGGTGGACCATTCAAATCAAATCCTATTGTATTTATCACATGCGCCGAACACAGGCGTAGACCTTAAATGTAAATGTTTACTTACAAGCCCTTAACCAACAATGCAGTTTTAAGAAAAATATGTAAGCAAAAAAATACACAAGTAAAACATTTTCCTAAAAAATAATTAAAGAGCAGCAGTAAAATAAGCGAGGCTATATACAGGGGGTATTGGTACAGAGTCGTTGTGCGGGGGCACCAGTTAGTCAAGGTAAATGAGGTAATATGTCCATGTATGTAGAATTAAACTGACTATGCATAGATAATAAACAGAGAGTGGCAGCAGCGTAAAAAAGGGGGTGGGGTGGCCTTCCTCTGATACCACCTGGTATAGAGGTCCTGGATGGCAGGAAGCTTGGCCCAAGTGATGTACTGGGCCGTACGCACTATCCTCTGTAGTGCCTTGTGGTCGGAGGCTGAGCAGTTGCCATACCAGGCGGTGATGCAACCAGTCAGGATGCTGTCGATGGTGCAGCTGTAGATCTTCAGGATCTGAGAACCCATGACAAATCTTTTCAGTCTAATGAGGGGGGGGGGGGGGGGGGAATAGGCTTGTCGTGCCCTCTTCACGACTGTCTTGGTGTGTTTGGACCATGATAGTTTGTTGGTGATGTGCACACCAAGGAACTTGAAGCTCTCAACCTGCTCCTCTACAGCCCCGTCGATGAGAATGGTGGCGTGCTCGGTCCTCCTTTTCCTGCAGTCCACAATCATCTCGTTTGTCTTGATCACATTGAGGGAGAGGTTGTTATCCTGGCACCACACCTCCTCCCTATAGGCGGTCTCATCGTTGTCGGTGATCAGACCTACCACTGTTGTGTTGTCGGCAAACTTAATGATGGTGTTGGAGTCGTGGACAGGGAGTACACGAGGGGACATTCTTGATACACACAGAAAACAGTTGAGTGTGAAAAACTCAGCAGTGTTGCAGTTATTATCACAAATCGGTGAGCCTGGCACCTACTACCATACCCCATTCAAAGGCACTTAATTATTTGTCTTGCCCATTCACCTTCAATGGCACACATATACAATCCATATCTCAATTGTCTAAAGGCTTAAAAATCCTTCTTTAACCTGTCTCGTCCCCTTCATCTCCACTGACTGAAGTGGATTTAACAAGTGACATCAATAAGGGATCATAGCTTTCACCTGGATTCACCTAGTCAGTTTATGTTATGGAAAGAGCAGGTGTCCTTAATGTTTTGTATACTCATGAGGACTGGAGCCGACTTGACCACCATCTCCTAGTGGCTAGTAATGTGTAGTCTACGGTGTTGTAGGTCCATTGCTGCTTTACATTCAACCTCAGCTGTTACGTTCAAGGATATTTGACGGCTGTTTCTTGTAGACTAAATATAGAACATGGAAAAATCAATTGTGTTGATTGAGCACCACTGGGCCCTGGCCTTTTCACAGGTGTTTGTAGATGTTTTCATTTGAATTCTCATAACTGTGTTTTTCCTCGAGTTCAGGCTGTAGTTATATGAATCGCAAAGCATCGCATTTAGCAGGCTGCAGGAAAAGAACATTGACAGAATGCATCATCAAGCCTGTTTGTTGATTACAATGTCGTTCTCTCAACCCAGGCTCTGTCGGGTGGATAGGATTGCACTGGGGAAATGTTACATATGTTTGCTTCATTGAAAGTGATAAAAGCACCTCAAATAAATCACAAGGTCACTCCTATGCCTCCAACCCTTAACCTGTCTCAACACTGAACACATTGCCCCCACAGCATCAATTTAGTATTGATACCTGTATATGTTATGTATGAAACTTACAAAAAAAATAGGTGCCATTTGTCTTTCTCTGGGTGCCAACATATATACACTACCAGTCAAAAGTTTGGACACTTACTCATTCAAGGGGCTTTCTTTATTTTGACAATTGTCTACATTGTAGAATAATAGTGAAGACATCAAAACCATGAAATAACATATATGGACATATGTAGTAATCCAAAATATATTTTATATTTGAGATTCTTCAAAGTAGCCACCCTTTGCCTTGATGAGAGCTTTACACACTCTTGGCATTCTCTCAACCAGCTTCAAAAGAGCATTCAACCTGGAATGCATTTCAATTAACAGGTGTGCCTTGTTAATTTGTGGAATTTCTTTCCTTCTTAATGTGTTTGAGCCAATCAGTTGTGTTGTGACAAGGTAGGAGTGGTATACAGAAGATAGCTCTATTTGGTAAAGGACCAAGTCAATATTATTGCAAGAACAGGTCAAATAAGCCTATCATTGCTTTAAGACATGAAGGTCAGTCAATACGGAACATTTTAATAACTTTGAAAGTTTCTTCAAGTGCAGTCGCTAAAAACCATGACAGCCAGATGAAACTGTCTCTTATGAGGACCGCCACAGTATAGGAAGACCCAGAGTTACCTCCGCTGCAGAGGATAAGTTCATTAGAGTTACCAGCCACAGAAATTGCAGCCCAAATAAATGCGTCACAGAGTTCAAGTAACAGACACATCTCAACATCAACTGTTCAGAGGAGACTGAGTGAATCAAGCCTTCATGATTGAATTGCTGCAAAGAAAACACTATTTAAGGACACCAATAAGAAGAGACTTGCTTGGGCCAAGAAACACGAGCAATGGACATTAGACCGTTGGAAAGTCCAAATTGGAAATTTTTGGTTCCAACCGCCGTGTCTGTGAGACGCAGAGTAAGTGAACGGATGATCTCTGCATGTGTTGTATTTGGCGCACGTGACAAATAAACTTTGATTTGATTTGTGTGGTTCCCACTGTGAAGCATGGAGGAGGAGGTGTGATGGTGTGGGGGTGCTTTGTTGGTGACACTGTCAGTGATTTATTTAGAATTCAAGGCACACTTAACCAGCACAGCATTCTGCAGCGATATGCCATCCCATCTGGTTTGTGCTTCGTGGGATTATCATATGTTTTTCAACAGGCACATGACCCAAAACACATCTACAGGCTGTGTAAGGGCTATTTGACCAAATAGAATGAGGGAGGGCTGCATCAGATGACCTGGCCTCCCCAATCACTCGACCTCAACCCAAGTGAGATGGTTTATTATGAGGTGGACCGCAGATTGAAGAAAAAGCAGCCAACAAGTGCTCAGCATTTGTGGGAACTCCTTCAAGACTGTTGGAAAAGCATTCCTCATGAAGCTGCTGGAGAGAATGCCAAGAGTGTGCAAATCTGTCACCAAGGCAAAGGGTGGCTATTTGAAGAATCTCAAATAATAAAATATATTTTGATTTGTTTAACACTTTTTTGGTTACTACATGATTCCATATGTGTTATTTCATAGTTGTGATGTCTTCACTATTATTATTCAATGTAGAAAAATCTAAAAAGAAAGAAAAACCCTTGAATGAGTAGGTGTGTCAACTTTTGACTGGTACTGTATATATATAAAAAATCTACTCAGAAGACTGGTATCTGATAGTACCAACCTGGTCTCAGAGAATTTTGTATTATTCTGTATGTAAATCCAATACTCTCCATTTAGTGTCACGATTGTCGTAATGATTGG
This sequence comes from Oncorhynchus mykiss, assembly GCF_057628025.1. Taxonomy (NCBI): domain Eukaryota; kingdom Metazoa; phylum Chordata; class Actinopteri; order Salmoniformes; family Salmonidae; genus Oncorhynchus; species Oncorhynchus mykiss. The sequence goes on from NC_143033.1 coordinate 75,212,516, forward strand.
ACCAAGGAGCAGCGTGCGTAGAGTTCCACATATTTGTAATATATAGAAATTCATCAAACAAAAACAATAAAGCACAACCGAAATGTGCCGCTACTGGTGTGCACAAAGGCAACTTACTGTAGACAAGATCCCACAAACACAATGGGGAAAATGGCTACCTAAATATGATCCCAAATCAGAGACAACGATAAACAGCTGCCTCTGATTGGGAACCATATCAGGCCACCATAGAAATACAATTCATCTAGATGACCCACCTAGTCACTATCATGCCCCAACCAACATAGAGAATAAACAGCTTTCTACGGTCAGTGAGTGACATTTAGTATGATATGTTATGCTTTGTATGGCATGTATTCCTTTTTCTAAAAGCTTTAATATTGCGTATAGATTGCTGCTTCCATCAATGTAATTGTCTGCATCATTTCCAATCCCCCATATATTTTTGGAGGTAAATATATATATATCTATATACATACATACATACACATACCCACATACACTGTATGTATATATATACAGTATGTGTATATATATATATATATATACATATATATATATATATATATATATATATATATATATATATATAAATACATCCATACATATACACATATATACATACATACACATCCATGTATACATATATACACATACACACTTTTTTCTTCCTTTGTTATTCCCCGCAAACCCTACCACCCCTCCCCCAATTGGAGTAAACTAATAAACAATAACACTTAGGCTTCTACTGCCGGCTTATACATAGTATACACATTTTACAGAGGCAATCTATTTGACAATAGTTATATTTTGTTTGTTTTTAGTCCTGGCGTTCCTCTATTTCTGATGTTCATCCAGTTTGATTTCTATTTGCCATATATTTGTAACTGTGCTATTTCACAAAAGTTCTGATCCTATATTCACTTTACAGACCCCGTATGTTTGTTGTTATTAGTCCCACCCTTCAGCTCCATTCAACCCCTCCCATCTATCTCTTAACACCATCCATCTTGGATTTCTATTTGCCATATATTTTTTCACTATGCTGTGATGCTTCACAAAAGTACTGAACCTTTCTATTCTCATAGTTTCTACAGATTGTAAATTAAAGATACATTTTTTTTTGCTAAAATAGTTATTACATTTTTGATCGATTGACTATGACTTTTCAAATTAGTTTTAGGTAAATGTTGCAATTCTTCAGCCATTCCTGGACCTGTGACCATAAGACGAGCCACATGCAGTATGGACAGTACCAAAATAAATTATCTAATGACTCTGCCTCCTCGCAGCAAAATCAGCAGAGCTGGGAAGATTGTATCCCTCATATATGGCATGTATTAATTTGTGGATATCCATCCCCGATTTTGTATGATATGTTATGAATTCCAATTAGTTTTATATGTTACGAATTTGCTAAACTTCCAGCTACGTGGCTAACGTTAGCTAGGCTAGGGGTTAGTGGTAAGGGTTAAGATTAGGAGTTAGGTAAAAAGGTTAAGGTTAGGGGAAGGGTTAGCTAACATGCTAAGAAGTTGCAAAGTACCTACAAAGTAGGTTGTTCATGATGAGATTCAAACTCGCAAACTCCGAGTTGCTAGACATTTGCGATATACACCCACTTATCCACCTCGACCAGCCTTAATAATAAGTAACCAACCGTCTGCTCTGACCATACCAAACGTAACATATCATACTATTTTGAGTGTCCCTGATTTATTATTAACTATGTTACATCTAGTCTATGAGACCAGGCTGATAGTTCTTGTTCCTCTCACCATTAGAGATAATATAGATCTGATAAGCTTTCACAAACTAAACCTTATCAGAGGTGTGATTGGCGTTTCTTCATATTCTCACCGTCCAGAGTGCAGTGGCACTACGGTGCTAAATGTCAGTCAGTAGAGATGAGAAGCAGTTTAAAGCTGATGCTGCACAGACCTACTCTACTCTTTTTAAATGACTCGTATAGATAAAATGATTGTGCAGGGGAGTTCATGGCCATGGGAGGGAAAAGCACCAGGGATCCCCTTGATGATGGAAATTGTGACATTTGGCATATGCAAATGTGCAGATTTTTGCTGCAGAACAGCATTCATGAGACAGTAGGAAACATATTTACAACAAAAAGTATTTTTTTGTGTGAGACATATTGCATGTGGCTTGAAAAATAACAGCCCTACAGCGACGGATCTCATCATTTCAATTCTCGCTTGAGGTATTTTGCAATAAGTTCACCTATACAGTAGCCTTCACAGAGTATGAAATTCTTATAATATGGTTTTTTTTTTCAAATAAATGCAATTTTGAGGAAGAATGACCTTACTGAACAGTATATGTGTGAGAGATAGTATATTACCAGCACAAACATATGAGACAAACAATAAATAGGAAGCCTGTATGTGATTCAAGGCCACAGGTGAAGGGAGCATGAAGGTCAGCAGTGGAAATCTATTCCCAGTCTATGTCAGTCATCGTTCTCTGATGTCATGAGCATGTCTTCCAGGGGGGGTTCTCAGTCCTCTAGTCTCACTAGCAGTGGAAGATTTAACTGTCCCCACTGGGGGCTTTAATGATAGGGCCTGGATGTACAGAATAAAGAAAAACAAATAAAACCTCCCCTGTCTCTATAATTTAGAGGGTTAAGGTTTTAAACACTGCCATACTGGTTTCTTACTATTCTCTATTTTGTGTCATATTGCACAAAATGCCACAGTGAATCTTGATCTCAATCGCCTCAACAGTACCATGGGAACAATAGGCAATGTTCCATAGTTTTACCACAGCATTCTTTCTGGACAGGCATCTGTCCCTTGTGACACGTGTCAAAGAAAGCAGCTTGGCACAGAGGACCCTCACCTCTTTCATACGTCCTCAACATCCGTCAAAGCAAAGTGTCAAACACAGGTTCAAAGTGGTCATTAAAAACCATACTCACAGTCTTCATATTTTCTCCTCAGTTCTAAGGCTCAGTTAGAGGAGCTAAATAGAATGAGTGCATGGACTTGAAGTCGACCCCTTGGATCATCCTCAGATGAGAAGTTAGCATGTTGCTTTTTGCTAAAGTAGGGCTCCCGAGGGCAGTACATCACCACTGTTGATACTGGAGAGATTAAATCAACGCCAGTCAATTGATCTAGCTATCCAGGCGTTCACATTGATGTGTTCAACTGTGATAACATTTTGAAGTCTTTCCAAATGTGCCACCCTCGCTCGTGATTGACAAAGACACATCAAAAGCCAGTTTGTCTCACATTGAAATCTAGTTGCCATGGACACTGACATTGTTTGAAATCAAAAGGAAACAGTGTCAATATTAGCTCCAGTTTGAAATTCTGATAAAAAAATTGTAATAGGTAAAAATCATTAAAACATGAAAGACCAATAGATTTAATAGTTCTAATCCTGCTCCGGATGTGCATAATCAATATCATATTTTAGTGACCCTTGCATTGGTGAGCATATTATAACTATTGATGGTTTGACCTTATGGACTCAGGAAAGATTGCTCTTCATATTATCTACAATTCAGTCTATACACAATTGTGTAAGTTCTTAGATGCCTTCTTCGAAGATTGACAGAGAGCAGCATACCACCATGTGTTTGTCACACCGTGATCTGTTTCACCTGTCTTTGTGCTTGTCTCCACCCCCCTCCAGGTATCGCCCATCTTCCTCGTTATCCACAGTATATTCAGTGTTCTCTGTTTGTCTGTTGCCAGGTCGTCTCCTCTTGTCAGGTCTTACCAGTGTGTTTTCCTGTCTCGCTGCTTTCTCACGGTCTGTTTCTCCGGATCTGACAATTCTGCCTGCCCTGACCCCGAGCCTGCCGTGATGTTCTGTACCTGCCTGACTCTGACACGTTTATGAACCTCTGCCTGTCCTGAGCCTGCCTGCTGTTCTTTACCATATTGTCTCTGCCCTGGATTACGGACGTCTGCCTGCCTTTGACCTGTCTTTTGCATGCCCCCTGTTTGGGTCAGTACATCTGTAACTCTAGCTGTCTGCATCTGGGTCTTATCCTGAGTTCTGATAGTGTTGTATTGTGTTAAAAAACGACAGAGATTTGAGCCTTTACCTTAGCAGCAGACAACATGGCTATTGGCTATTGAAATACTGACTACAAGTTCTAAGAGAATATGTTCATAGTAGTGGTATGTATTTTAGTGAAATTCCACCAAATAATTTCAAGATTGGCCCGTTTGAATCACTTTACCATTCAGTCTCTAGAGCTGGTACTCAAGCATAGGGAGGGTTGTGTTTTTTATGTTGGGCACAGGGGCGGGTAGTGTGTTTCTTCCCTGGTTTACATTCACTCTTTTGCAGGTTTTACTATATATTTTCTGCCATCCTAGACACATTTCCTCATCTGCTTATATAACAGGTTAATATTTAAGTCATAATGCCCTCAAAGACAGTGTTTGGAGGATATATTGGCACGGTTTGCTGTCCCTCCACTTTGTCTCGGGCCTAACACCCGTGCCAATATATCCTCCAAACACCGGTTTTGAGGGCATTATCACTTTTATACAACGGGTTACCAACATATTCAAATAATATTTTCATACAAATATATTTCTTAATTAGTTTAATTATTCTATTTAATCCTTCCACCAGATATAGTCCCGACATAAATCTAGGGTTGCTACCCAAGCCGGCTGGTCGTTTGTTCTATCGGTTCAGTTGCCAGAGACGTGACACTGTCATTCAGTCTTTTTGTTCTGTATCTATGGACGCGACCCAGTCGTTCTTTCTAAATGTTCCATTGCCATACTGGCTGGCATTGTTCTTATCCCTTGCTTGATAGCTAGCCAACTATAGCTAATTTACAGTCATGTCAAACAGTGCAGCCAGAATAACAACAGTAGCTGCATTTGCATTTGTTTAAACTGTTTTCTTGTGACATTTATTTGGATATATTCATAACAATGAGCTAATGAGGCACGATTTCGCCTGGCATAGAAAATGTTCCTCGCTCATCAGGACACTGCTGTTCAGAGGAGCTAGCCAACAACACAGCTAACAATTTTACTTCAAACTGAAGCTGGAAAAATTGCAAACTACCTGCACTTCGTTTTGTTATACCTTTCTTCAATTGTCATTCCTTTGTATATATCAATAAAAATTATGCCAGCTGATTCATGATTTCGACTGGCTGGGAATCGCTGTCTGCCTGTCTGTCTCATCCTGACTCCCGACCCCTACACCTTCTTTACTATGGGACAGCTGGAGAACAAAGTTTAATATGGAAAAAATGTTGCAAATGTTGGAGAGACAGCAAGGTTTATACAAATCTCCGCTGTTGAAAACTAAATGTTGATCTAAAAGACATGTAAGATAATGTCTAGATGCTTTTTTTAGTGGAAATCAAGTTTATAAATTGCCTGGTTGGGCTGATGAGACACTGGATAGCACACTGAGATGGAACAGAGTAAATAGTCATTTTAACGTCATAGATTTAGCTGGTGGAATAGACACCAGCTGGAATGCTTTTTTAACCAATCAGCATTCAGGATTAGACCCATCCGTTGTATAAAGTCTACCAGACTGTCTATCCTGTACTCCATTCATAGTGACAATAGTGGTAGGTGGATCGTTTGTCCAGATCTGTATTAGGCTAACTAGCAATCACACCACACATAAAAGCATTCAAAGCTTCATCAATTTTCCATATGAATCCACAAGAACAAATAGCTACAGCTGATAGGCAGCGGAGAAACCAGGTGCATAATTGCGCATGAAAGGACAGTGAAGACATGACACATGCAGCTCAAAAAGCTTTCCTATTGATCTAGTTCAGGGACATTTCTAGTATCCTACCTATAGTAGTCTACAACACCACAATACAATGAATAATTGCATTATTATACTCTAGGCTGCAGGGGAAATGTAATTGAATAACAGCGGAAAAGCCCTGTAATTTCAATGTTTCATTTAATTTGTATTTAAAAAATAAATAATATTCAACTTTATTTAACTAGGCAAGTCAGTTAAGAACAAATTCTTATTTACAATGATGGCCTACCCTGGCCAAACCCAGACGACGCTGGGCCAATTCTGCGCCGCCCTATGGGATCGGTGGATCAGTTGTGGGTCTTCTCTCTACAGTTTATAAGGTCTAGAAAGGAACAGTAGCAAGCCAGTATGGGTGTATTTTGACTTCTGTTTTATATTCTATTTTACTAAGCTGCGCTGTCTGTTGCAGATCATCATTCTCCCAAGTCCTATAATAGTGTGGCCACATACGCTCCTGGCAGTCCCAGTTATTCAGGAAAGCTTAACACATGCTCTGCCTCCTCTCCAACCTCAATATTTGTAACTGAACTATTAAAACGTATTACTTTTTATATGTGGCAGAAACACAACTAGTCATAATGTTTGAATTGGACTAAGCTACTTCAAGATTCTCTTGTAGGTATGCTCACGTTCATCCAAAATATAATTTCAGCTCCTCAAAATGGCTTGACATTAACTAGGTTTCCATCCAAACTTTTTATGCGAGGAAAGTACATGTTGTATGACAAATGTCATGGGAAAGCATACCATTTCTTATGTTACAGATGAAATAATTATGAACTTCACAGGGCGGTGAAAGTGCACAATGATGAGCTTGATGCGCCTTTCAATAATTCTTATTCTGGTGTCATAATGATCGATGCTTGGCTGCAGTTTGACAAACAAAAATAATATTGCACTTTTGTCCATAATAATCTGATCATGTAGCCTATACCCGCACTGTGTCTGTGAGCTGTTGTCTAGAGCACACATGCCAATACCAGAGTGGACACGTTCACTATACGTACGCAATATTTTTGGAGACAAAACCAGTAGACCTAGAGTTGTAAATGCAATGGAAATCCATTTAACTTGTATTTTTTTATTCGGTACATGAGAATTTAACCACAAAATGTATTTTTATGTGCACTACGTATTTATGCACATCATTTTATCTGCAACAAATTAAATTAGATGGAAACACAACTCTGATGGGACAACACAATTTCACACTCACGTGCACATATGTTAGGGAATGGGGATACATTATCATTATGGGAAATGAAATAACCAATAAGTGTGGGGAAACAGAAGACCCGCAAAAAACTCTGTTTGGTTTAAATTCCCCTGGTGCAACTGAATGGCATTTGCAACTATAACGAGTCTGTACTGTGATCAATTATGCCACATCAATGCAGTGTAACAGGTTAATGTAAAATAATGAATTATGTTGACTTACACTTATGGCACTTCCAATGATTAGTATGGTCAGGTCAATCATGTTATATACTTAGGCTCTTGTAACAAGGCATATGCCAGCATTGTAGACCTACTGCCTCGGCCTAGAGGCCTACTTAGCTTTCATGGCAACGGCTGTTAGAGCTCAGTTTGCCATGTATGAGCCCTGGTTAGCGTCCTCGTTGCAGCTTTCACTTTCTTCCGCTACATTGATGGCAGCGTTGGGATTACGATCAGCTCACACCTATTTATGTGATCTAGTGGTGGGAGGTATTCTGTTCTTCAACATTGTGTTGGGTGTAATTACATTGATATATTTAGTGAACAATGGATAAGCAACAATTGGCGTGACGGAGAGAAGTAGTCACCACAGGTATCATCAAGCCTTACATCAAAGTTGCCTGAAGCTGAATGGAAAGTGCAATGCCCTCACCAGTTATTCAGAAGTTAATCCTCTGTATGTCCAATTTACATAAGGTAAAAACAAACACATTCTACACCTTTACAAATAACCTGTTTAAAGTGTTATTACAAACATGTTATTTTGTTACTAAAGCTTATACATCTAATAACCTGACAAGGATCCACATCATATGGGTAGACAGATGATGTAAGTGCGTTCTGCAGCAAAACACAACTATCCTTTTTTTAGGATGCAAACCAACAATATGAATCCTGTTCTGATCTAATGAGATGGATGTAGGATTTTTTACGGCCTAGAATCGAGGCCTTTCCCAGTCATGAAGGATGAAGCTAGGCCTCTCTTGGTTCTCATTGGCAAAGACTGAACTCAAATTAGGGGTAATATGTCAGACTCTCCTATACCGTTTTGCCCAACATGTTATACCCCAGAGGTTGCAAATATACCATTTTTAAGGTGATAGAACTTGTATCATTATTATAGGGCTGCAAAACCCAAACTGAGCATTTCTCACTTGAAATGGCTGCTGACATTTCAGACTCTCCTATACCACATTTCCAAACATCTTATAGGTTGTGAATAAACCCTTTTTAAGCTGATACAACTTGCATCACTATTATAGGGCTGTGAAACCTATTGCCGAATGGTTTCATTTATTTATGGAGAGCAATTTCCGTTTTATAACAGGTAGTTTCCATTTATTTACAGTAGAATGTTGACTCATTATTGCTTTCTTCAGTGGAAATACAGAATATGTACAAAAATACCAAATATACCAAAAGCTAAATCAGGTAGAGATTTTGGGCTATTTAACCATGTAATCATTACTGAAACATGCAAACTACAAACACTTAACCAGTTAAAGATAATGAATACATGACAACTAGATACAAATATTTTAAGAAAAATTCTGAATACAAACGTCAAGAGTTGGCTACAACATAAGTTTAAAAAAAGAGTGTGTGTATATGTGTGTTGCTCTCTAAGTGTACAATGGTGTGTATTATATAATTATATCATTTCCCAACATAACATTGTATCCATATTCCCCAGTCAAATATCTTCATCGATACCACAAAAAAAGGAAAAAAATCTGTATTTTTTTTCTCCAATCTGGCAACCCTCATAAAATTCGACATTTGGAAGGTATTCAAGACCCCTTGAATTTTTTCACATTTTGTTACGTTACAACCTTATTCTAAAATGAAATGAATTGTTCTTTTTCCTAATCAATCTACACACAATACCCCACAATCACAAAGCAAAAACTGTTTTTTAGAAATGTTTGTCAATTTATTAAATAAAAAATGGAAATATCACATTTACATAAATATTCAGACCCTTTACTCGGTACTTTGTTGAAGCACCTTTGGCAGCGATTACAGCCTCGAGTCTTCTTGTGTATGACGCTACAAGCTTGGCACACCTGCATTTGAGGAGTTTATCCCATTCTTCTCTGCAGATCCTCTCAAGCTATGTCAGCTTGGATGGGGAGCGTTGCTGCACAGCTATTTTCAGGTCCCTCCAGAGATGTTTGATCGGGTTCAAGTCCGGGCTCTGGCTGGGCCACTCCTGCGCTGTCTTGGCTGTGTGCTTAGGGTCGTTGTCCTATTGGAAGGTGAAGCTTCACCCCAGTCTGAGGTGCTGAGCGCTCGGGAGCAGGGTTTCATCAAGGATCTCTCTGTACTTTGTTCCATTCATCTTTGCCTCGATCAAAGTCTCTCAGTCCCTGCCGCTGAAAATGCTACCACCACCATGCTTCACCGTAGGAATGGTGCCAGGTTTCTTCCAGATGTGACACTTGACATTTAGGCCTAAGAGTTCAATCTTGGTTTCATCAGACCAGAGAATCTTGTTTTTCATGGTCTGAGAGTCTTTAGGTGCCTTTTGGCAAAGTACAAGCAGGCTGTCATCTGCCATTTACTGAGGTTTGGCTTCTGTCTGGAAGGTTCTTTCATCTCCACAGAGGAACTCTAGAGCTCTGAGTGATCATCAGGTTCCTGGTCACCTCCCTGACCAAGGCCCTTCTCCCCCGATTGCTCAGTTTGGCTGGGCGGCCAGCTCTAGGAAGAATCTTGGTGGTGATGGAGGACACTGTGTTCTTGGGGACCTTCAATGCTGCAGAAATGTTTTGGTACCCTTCCCCAGATCTGTGCCTTTACACAATCCTGTCTCCGAGCTCTACGGACAATTCCTTCGACCTCATGGCTTGGTTTTTGCTCTGACCTTCACTGTCAACTGTTGGATCTTATATAGACAGGTGTGTGCCTTTCCAAATCATGTCCAAACAATTACATTTACCACAGGTGGACTCCAATCAAGTTGTAGAAACATCTCAAGGATGATCAATGGAAACAGGATAAACCTGAGCTCAAAATCGAGACTCATAGCTAAGGGGCTGAACACTTATTGTGAAGAAGGTCTTTTGGTTTTAGATTTTTTATAAATTTGTAAACATTTCTAAAAACCTGTTTTCACTTTGTTATTATGGGGTATTGTGTGCAGACACTGTATAGGCACTGTATATATATAAATGCACTGTATAGCTAAAAGGCACTGTATATATATAAATAACAGTGGGAAGCAAAAAAGGTAGTGTAGAACATCATTGCCCATCATGCATTACTCTAATAACTTTCAAAACATTGTTCCGAGGTTTGCCTCCCCAAAATGTATTTTCCTCTGAATGAAGTCGCATAAAAATTTGTCTTTTCACACAAATTAAGACACAAAAATGCACGAAATCTGCTGAAATACTTTTTGTACATATTTCACGAATTGAGTGTGAGATTGTGTTGGATGGGAAAAAATATTGTTTTTATGCAAATGTTTGAACATCTTTTGCCAATTGGATGGAAACCTAGCTGTAAACACCATAAAGACTCTGGCAAGTGCTCTAATCCAGTGTCACTTTGATTATGCCTGCACATCAAGGTTCAACAGCAGCCCCAAACATCTAAAGAACAAGCTACAGACCAGCAAAAACAAGCTTGTAAGAATTGTGCTTGAACTACCCTCTCATACTCATCTGGAGGTTAATAATTTTAAGCAGCTAGGATGGCTATCTGTGGAAAAGAATTGTAGTATTAATTCAACTTGATCTGGTCCACGGAATTATCACAGATTCAGCCCCCAGGTACCTATCCAACTATTTGTTATTTTCTAGAGCTGTCCACCAGAAAAATACCAGAGCCAGAGAGTAATATTAACTGTTTTAAATATAACAGTCTACCTGGTAAGAACAATTAAGCAATAAGGCACGAGGGGGTGTGGTATATGGCCAATATACCACGACTAAGAGCTGTTCTTAGCGCCCGAAGTCGGTATGCTTTGTTAATTGGCTGTGTGGTGCATTGGCACAGAAACCTGTTAATGGAAAATTTGTTGCATATATTTTATATAACTATAAGTATGGCATCAAAATGTAGAAAATCGGATTTCTCCCTAGCTTATCATGGTCTGCAGCCGGCTCTGGTTGTAGTGTAGGCCTAGTGAAACAAGCAGGGAGAGCAAGCTCGTCCGTGGTGGTCTGCGAACCCTCAACCTTCTGGCCCGTAGCCCTGCGTGGCATCGACTATGTCACAAAAACATGCCAGTATGGCAAAGTTGATGTTTATCCATGTTTATAAACACAGGGTTGCTACAGTTGCTATTATTTGTGGTCACAAACATAATTTCTTATCAATTCTATGAGGGTGGACGGTGTGCATTTTTATTTTTACAGTTCAATGGCAGGGTCAGGTGAAAATATGTATAACCTTGGGGAGGGGGGTGCTTATTTTTATGACCCTCACCCAGTGAATTTAGAACTGACCCTTCAAATTAATTTTCTTTTGTTGGAGAATACCATGTCCTGTGAGGGCTTGTCTTGTCTCATGTAGTTATCCATGTGTATTGTGACCGGTAGATTAGAGATAGATTCCCCGGGATCCTCTTAGGGACACACATTACAGGGCAGCGTATCACCTGGAGGGAGTCATGCTAAGGTTGAATCCATGCCAGTCACTGGACTTACCTCTGCTATCTGGGTTAATGTCTCCGATAAGTAAAAGCATCTCTGGGATCCTCCAGCAGCATCAGTCCAGTCCTCATGGATCCTTCTTCTGGTCCTCTGGGGAAACACACAGATAATCAAAGGGTAAATCAAACAGCTCCTTTTTTGCTCTCCGCACAGGAAAACATATGGCAGAGTGCAATGTGTGAATGAATCTCTTCATAACTTTTGAGTGGTTTTAAAACATTTCTGTCCAAACAAAGATAGAAATCCATGTAGAAATCCATATTTTAGTATCTAGCCAGCTCACACTGCTGTTTTGGTTCAGAACAGGGTCGTTGGTTTTCGTAGTGTTCATAAAGGAGTGGTTCCCAACTCCGGTCCTCCAGTACCCCCAACAAGTAGAATGAGGTGTGTTTGTCTGGGGCTTCAACAGAAATGTATACTGTTGGGTGTACTTCAGCACCAGTGTTACAACCCCCTGTCATAAAGGATTGATTAGGGGAATTCATCTTAGGTGGGTGACCCTTATTACCTATAATGACCTATCATTGCCGGGGCTCTCTGCAATAGCAATTCATGAGCACGTCCAATAGCACAACCCTTTTTTTTAAGGACTGATTTGATTTGATTCACTCTATAAACCTCAATTAACAGGAACAAGCTAATGAAATCCTGTATACCATATTCTGGCCATGCAATTTCCTGTGATCAGCAAACTGCTCGTACTAATTAAACAAAACTCAATTTGCTTTCCTCCCTCTAAATGGCTTCCCGTATAAACCCAATGACTATTTTCCATACTCACTGCCCAGGGGGAACATTGGTGCTCTCTCTGTTCATATTACAGAAAGGCAAGACAATGATGAGAAACGGATGCTTTGTACCCAGTATATGTCATTTGTTAGCTAAATAGAATATGATGTATAGCCCTGCTGTTGCCTTTACTCATGTTGGTATGATCTTGTTTATGAAGTCTCTATGCAACACTGCAGTAATGAAAAGTTCCTATATAGAGACACCTACATACATATTAACTCAAGCTTCAGATGAGTGCGCTATCAGTATTCATATTAGTACTCTTGTTGAAATGAAATGATTCTCTAGTCCCCTCTCCTGTGATCCACTGTTTGTGTGACATGCAGTATCTTGGGAAAAACACAGACAGAAATGCAATGTTGAACAGTAGCTAATGGAAATCTGAAACACTGCTAGAATTTCAATAAATCTGAGGACGATAGATAACACCATTCAATTAGTTGGTAAGGATGCAATTTGCATTCTGTTGAAAGAGGTGATAGTTTGAGTGCCCCGAGGCAGCTGCCATATAACGCAGGCGGGCCTATGAAGAAAAAAAAAACGGCGGAAACAACAACAAAAAGAAGAGTTTGGGGAGTCTTGGGCGCTATTCTTTTAATTACTCATCATAATGACTCCATTTAGCTGTTCAATTACCCATTTCATGGCATTGAACAGGCCTGGGAAGCCCTGTGTCCTTGGCAGGATTGATCCTGCAGCTGCCCCAGCTAGCTACCCCAGCTAGCTGCCCCAGCTAGCTGCCCCAGCTAGCTACCCCAGCTAGCTGCCCCAGCTAGCTACCCCAGCTAGCCTACACGGCAGAACTGAAAACCCTTCCCTCGACTCAGACCCCTGGGAGAATACAAGGGTCTCTCAAATATTAACATGAAAAACATCACGTCTACATTGGTTTTCACTGTTATTAAGCACAACCATAACTCAATACATAATTTTCCAGAGGAAAAAAACTGTAAACAGAGAAAAAATTATAAACGGATGAGAAGCATAAAAACCCCAGGGGGATTTCAAATGTAAGTAAATGTTGTTTCCTGCACATATGTGTAAAAAATCAATGAAGTAACTAAATGAAGGAAACAAAATAACAAGTAAACAGGAATCACATCACATCTCCTATTAGAGCAGAATCATCCCCTCCCCCCATGTTATCTCAGAGACTGATGCGCTTCTCTACTCAGACAGTACATGTAGTTTTGACAGGATTCTGACCTATTTGTGATGTAAGTGTTTCTGAGGTGGGGCGGGGGTTGGGGGTGGGGGGTGGGGGGTGGGCAGGGGGGAGCAGGAGCCCAGGAGGAGGTGCAGGCCCCATATGGCCTTGGGGAGCGAGAGAGCAGGAGTATATGGCACATCCCCGGCACACTGACCCTGAGCACTGGAAGGCTGGGCATCAACTCAGTCTGATCTGACTGACCTGACTGACTCTGCTCAGCTGCTGACGAGTGCAGAGGGGCACACAGGGGTATGTGGACCAAAATAGCCCTGCTGTGGTCCACTTCAGTTTGAAGCAATTGCTCACAAATCACTGGCATGCACTTTCCTCCAAGATAGCGTTCCAAAAAAGAAGCTATGTTGCACTGGAAATGGATTCCCTTTGTGTCTGAAATAATATACTAATGTATTCGTTATTGAGGACACCCTGGATACCATGTTTTCAATTTGTGATAATGATAGCAATATTACAGGACATTGCTACACGCGATTAGTGAGGTCCTTAGGTATTACTGTCTCAAGTTAATGATGTTCCCCATGAGTGTGGGGTTGAATTTCCTAGACCGTTAATAAATTATTGCTATGAAGTTACTGCACGTAGAACATTCTGTCTGCCAAGATACACAGATTGCATTACAATCTGTTCAATGTCAAATATCACACAAATCATAAAGGGAACCACAGGAAGTAACGGTAATGTCGTGGCATTGGTTATCCGTGGTAGTGGAATTAAGTTAAGGCCCGGGATTCAAGACACACAGATTACACGCATCACATCGATTTCATATCTTGGATGGAATGTCAACAATATGGATTCCCAATACATTGTTTTGTCTGGCTCGGTTGGTCTTGTACTGGATTCACTGTGGAAGATGTGTAGTAGAAAGATGTTGCCAGTTAGTTGTGAGATAACCATCTGTCCATTCCACTCCCTCGGTCTGTCGACAAATAAATACAATTAATTCTGTACCAAAGAACATGACAAGGCTGAACAATAGAAAATAAAACTGGGGCTGTTAATGTGGAAATCCAACATTTCCCAATTACACATTACACAAAGCAGTGCATCACAAACTAGTGATGGTAATTACATTGTTAACTTAGTATTGCATTGCAACCCTTCTCTGAGGGACCTCAATGTGCTTGGTTCCGGCTGAGACTTTAACGACTGTGCAAAGAAAACAACAGAGACGGGATGAGAGATTTCAGAATGGAACGGATGGATTCATCTGAAAACAAAAAGGGCACTGGAATTCCCCAAGAATTCAATGAATAATAAAAGAAACCCTGGCCAATTCATTTAAAGATCATTTTGAACAGAAAGAAAATATGGGTTAGTATGTGTATCTTTGCTCGGAAAATATCCTATATTTAATCATGTGTGATATGTGTGATCTGCAGAAAATACAAATACAAAAATGAGATAAAAACTATAACCTTCCAGGTATGAAAAAATGCCATAGGCTCACAAAAGCTTTGTAGAGGAAGAAAGTGAATTGCTAAGTGCTTTGGCTTTTTGTACAAGAGCATAATTCCAATGGAATATTCCCAAAAGGAGTTGGAGACAGATGCAGCTCTACACAGCACAGTAACATACAGTGAAACCATAAGAATGATGTAAGGTTTTACTGCATTTTTAGGACCTAGTCACATCAGCATTTCGCTGCACCTGCTATAGCACCTGCTAAACTGTGTACGCGACCAATAAACTTTGATTTGATTTGAGGTGTCTTAAAAGAAAGACGGCCATAAGAGAGGGCTGAGGGCTTTGCCTCTAGCGGCTGGCCGTCTTGGAGGTCATTTTAAGAGGAGAAGTATGCTGTCGTGCATTCATGAGTATCCCTATAATTCTTCTCTGTGATGGGCTGAGTTGCATACACTGGGATTATGCATAGACAATCATCGCGGGGACACCCTAAGACAAAGAACAGCCTCCACATGACGGAAACAGAAGCCCCGTTTACACCTGGTTCTACGAGTCCTTTGTCCTGATCTTGTGGACATTGTGATTGTGCACACATTTTTTTTAAACAGGTGTAGATGATTAAAAGACGCATTGGGATCTGATTGTGATCAGATCTTCCTGACTACCTCCGGAGGGATCCATTGTATCTGGATATCAATCAAGTGTAAACAGATCTGGATAGTCAAACCATTTAAATCATCATTATACTGGTTTCTAAAATGGAAATATTTAGACCACAGAATTAATCATCAGTTGGATTGAAAAGGGAATATATCTGTGGTGGTGCAAAGCAACCAACCTTTCTAAATGCAGTGCAACCAAGCTAATTTAAAAACAATGGATTCAGGCGGTTAAGTTAAGTTTGGGGGGAAAAGACTGATTCCAGGAAGACCATATGGATTGTTTTCCCAGGAAACTATTGATTTCTCACTTTGTTGGGCTATGCACAAGATCCAGTAGGAAAAGAGACCCTGTTTTTTGTAAACTTGATTTCACATCTGAGTGAGTCAGTCTCTCCGTTAGTTAGACCTGGAGGCATGGAGGTGAGGAGCCACACTGTTAGTTCCCCATAGGGAGACTGAGAGACTGGACTTTTCTGATGGACCCGCAAACAGTAAGCCACTCGGAAAACAAAACACACCGGAATCCTTGAAATGAACATGCCAAAAATAGATTATACAGTATTATTGTCTACCATCAGGCAATGTAAATATTCTCTGTCTCTTCCAAACACATTTCAAACAAAATGGGTTCCCAGATACTTTTACTACAAGTTTACTGTTTCAATATTGAAGGTATATGGCGTTATTGTACACACATGTGTACTTGGAATGTTAAGATGAGTTGTTATACTGAAAGAAATGTGAGACCAACACAAAACGTGTGAGACACATTTCTTTAGTCCATGGGGAGCTGGAATCTTCAGGCGATCTCATTGAACCAACCACCAAAATGCTAGTAAGCTAAGAAACGAATCATAACAACATGCTTATTAACGCACGGCCTTAGTTAAAGGAAGGATCTCAGGACACAATGGAGAAGCACTGTTCAAAGTTTTTTATTTGATATTTTTGCCAGAAATGTTTGTCAGCTTGACTAACTCATTTTTCAGCTTAATGCTCATGACCAGCTGTAATAGTGAGGTTGACTGACTACTCTAGAAAGGGTTGCATGAATTGAGAGCAGCAGCAAATGTTGGCATCATGCACACTATGTCTTAATTGGACTCTGGAGGTTAAGTGGCGCATTTGTGTAATGTGTACTGTACTGTAACGCCTACATGTTTGCTAATGTTAACCCTCTGACAAGCGCTACAATTACAAGGTGAGACTCTTCAAGTACACTGTCTTACAATAACATCCCATCATCACTTGATGGCTTTCGCCTTTTACGACCTGCCAGTTGAAATGCTAACGTTCATATAACATTCATGAGCCATCTAAAAATGTCACCACGTCATGAATACATCAAGATGACATTGTCACTACTGTATGGACCACCCCCCCCCCCACTGTCCTATTAGAAGCTCGACATGTCCAAATATGATGTCTGCTCACTATTCCATTATGGAGAGTTAATGCTTCAACCTGTCAATGTAACAAATGTCGCGCTCAGTGTTACAACACCTTAAAGCTGTACACTTGACTCTTGCCCTGTAAAAGAGGACTATGCAGATCTGTGCAAGGCTGGATTTCCACATCTTTTGTTACATCGACTTTCAAATGGGAGTATAGGGACTGGTGGTTGTGAACATGGCTGTTCTGCTCTAACATAAAAAAGGACTGAATGGGACACTGAGGAATGCTAGGGGAAGCTATTAAATGACATGCACTCAGGGGGTTTCTTTGTACTTCGCCGGGGGAATTATTCATTTAGTAGCTGATCTTTGCCTCTTTGGGAAGGCTTTGTGTCAAATAGTAATGTGCTCCTGCACATGCCCTCATACACACAGATGTGACAAAGATATTAATGTACTCCCTTGCCTGTTTTTGCTCTCAAGAATCATTCACCAAGAGCATCTTCATTGAGATTTCTAAAAAGGCCATAATGACCTTTATACTTAATCAAAGCAGGATCTCTGAAGTGGCACAGGCAATAATGTGTTATTATGCTGGATATGTAGGGTGGAAAGATTAGCATGACAGTATAACAGGCTCACTGCATGTGTTTTTTACTCTGGGGCTATTATTGCTTTGAGCAGCTCTTCTCCGGGGCCTCAAAAGCTACGGAGAGTTGCATGGAAATCCAGTGTATGATGGCAATCTAGGATTGCTTCTGAGGCACAAAAAGGAAAGTGTGGGAACCCTTAAGACACTAATGGATAGAGGTTATTTTCAGGAATAGAAAGGATTCTTCCAACATTGTGTGCTTTCAACACAACAAAGATGAAGCTACACGAAGACACCAAGTGACTGATGGATTGGGTATTGTTCAAACATGAACGGCACACTATAAGGT
Organism: Oncorhynchus mykiss; assembly: GCF_057628025.1. Classification (NCBI taxonomy): domain Eukaryota; kingdom Metazoa; phylum Chordata; class Actinopteri; order Salmoniformes; family Salmonidae; genus Oncorhynchus; species Oncorhynchus mykiss. The sequence continues at coordinate 75,230,615 of NC_143033.1, forward strand.
AACACTTTATTTTGATAGATCAGTAACATTTCAGCTAACTATCTACGAACCCTGACCCTAGTTCTAACAATAACCGTGACCCTTATCCTAACCCTCAACGTAACCCTTACCCCAACACTAACCTTAATCCGTATCCTAACCCTGATTCTAAACCTAACCCTAAACGTAACCCCAACACTAACCTTAATCCGTATCCTAACCCTGATTCTAAACCTAACCCTAAACGTAAACGTAACCCCAACACTAACCTTAATCCGTATCCTAACCCTGATTCTAAACCTAACCCTAAACGTAAACGTAACCCCAACACTAACCTTAATCCGTATCCTAACCCTGATTCTAAACCTAACCCTAAACGTAAACGTAACCCCAACACTAACCTTAATCCGTATCCTAACCCTGATTCTAAACCTAACCCTAAACGTAAACGTAACCCCAACACTAACCTTAATCCGTATCCTAACCCTGATTCTAAACCTAACCCTAAACGTAACCCCAACACTAACCTTAATCCGTATCCTAACCCTGATTCTAAACCTAACCCTAAACGTAAACGTAACCCCAACACTAACCTTAATCCGTATCCTAACCCTGATTCTAAACCTAACCCTAAACGTAAACGTGACCTTAACATGCAGTTGCTTATCAACAGATATTTTGTTCATGGTATAGTTTGTTATCAGTGTGACCCGCTATAATTAACAGAAGAGATCAGTGATGAAATGAGCTTTAGAATAGTTGTCATTAAATCTCTTAAACCATCTGAAAACCTCTGAAACACTAAAAGTCACCATGCTGACACAAACAACCGACCTCCTCGTGTGAAGTCCTTTTCAAGTCGGGTTGAAATAATTAATAGATAATCCATTGAAACTAGAACACAACATCGTGAAACGAGTAGCCTGCTCACTGGTGCCTGATGCATTTCTCATCACAGTATAGCAGCCTGAAGAACATCTATTTTTAACCAGCTCTTGGTATTCAGTTATTAATGAAACATATCAAGTCACACATCATATTTATGTGTCTGTTTCCATGTGGAAGATTTCATTTCCTTTGGAGTACTGTAGCGGGCAAATCAGGAAACGCAAAACAAAAGTGAGGCTAATTAACAGTCCTCGCGGGGTACACTTTCGCTGAGGGATCCAGCTAACTCTGCAACCTGGATCACAACCAAGAACGCCGATAACCGACACTTCTCACTGAAATGTACATTCAAGTAAACGTTATAAGGAAGTCAGGTGGGAACAAATTTGGTAACACAACTCTGGAGGCACAACAGAACTATGTCCGAGAAGAAGATCTCATCCAGAGAATATCAGCAAAACATCAAAACCGTAAGGGGTAGATCATCTTCTGATATGGCCCAAGCTTGAAATTAGAATGAGAAGGCCTGCAGTGCCGCCTGGTCTCTCAACAACTCTCCCTGCCAGAAAAAGATGGCGATAACTATTGTCATCAGTGCCATTAGTGGGTTTGGACTCAGTGGAATGCTGGGGACATTGAGCAGGATCACTGGAGCACTGCAGAGCATCACAGTGCTGAGTCATAAAGTTCCTCTCTCTGTCTGAGAAGAATATTAATCAGAGTAAGTTGGACATATTCAAAATGTACTATTCTTGACTTGGAGAACAACTAGCTAATCCAAAATGAACTCCTGGTGACATTGGCCTGCAGATGTAATGTGTCAGACCGCACAACGCCACAGAATAATGAGCTACAGCACCATGGAAACAAATATCGTCTCATTTACACGTATAATAAATGCCTCCCTTATGTGTGGAATTAAGTTATGCATGTAGATCTGAATGAAGGATGTGGCCTGTAAAGGGTAAACAGGAATGATTTTCCATGAGGATATTGTATAGTGAGCCCCCCATTATGGCCAGTTGCACAATAATTGATGGAAGCAGAGCACTGTGAGGTGTAAGTCCTCTGTGCTGTGCTGTAAGTCCTCTGCACTCTGTGCTGCATGTTGATGTCTTTCACATTTTCAGCAAGCTTGAGGCATGACGCTGGAACAAATAGCAATGTCCTCTCCAAATGCATAAACAAAACAATTGCAGATTGCAAATGACTTGAAGAGCGTTAACTAGTGGTGTGCCTGTGGCTTGACTGAATTGTATTGTGGTGAACGATGCGAGAGGCTTGTATCATTCCTTGTGGACAATCCACAATGAAGAAATGACCCAGGCTGTCTTTCCCCTACTTCATCTAACTCCTTTAAAGTATTGAGTTAAAGGTAAGGACGTGCAATGTTGAGGGTGGCTGACTGTTGGGCTGCACCAATCATTAGGGTTGTGTTGAACTAGCCCAATGCACACGTACAGTACTCTCTACAAGAGGGACGGTAGCGGGCCAGGCGTTCTGCTCCTGCTTAACAAGCTTATGTTACGAGACACCATCTCCTAGCTGCTTTACGGAACGGAGAGAAGTGCCCTGTACTTTAAACACATCCTTGTCCAATGCTCCAAAGCAATCAGTGAAAGTGAACAGTCATCCAGCCATCCGGCCAAGCCCTCCCACACTGTTAATGTATGCCCATTCAAATATTCAACATTGATAAAACTAAAAGTGGAAAATCAATTTGCTGCTTCTGATTCCGTTATGAGCATGTTATCATTCAGAGCACACTGGGCTTCTGCTGCAATGTAGCCCACTGAAGCCTCTGGAAATCACTCACCACCACGACATCCTACTTGCCAGGTTAGGGCACTTTGTTCTGGCTGCAATATGAGCTCAATAAATCACCACACAATAACCTGGATCTTTCACAAGAGCTGGGTGGCCCTTCTGAATATAGACACCAACGTCAATAGCCTTGCACATATTGCAGGACCAATTCTTGACACTATTTTAGCCTTGAGAGCATTCGTTTTTGCAGAAAATCACACACTAGGTTCTCTAAAACGATGAGCCTCTTGGATTCCCTAAGTGATCAAACACAAATGGATTCTTAAATCAAGAAATGGACAAATTGTAATAAAATTGTCCCACTGCTGATTTTTTCAGTTTACTTCTAGAGTGCTCAATAGTGGAAAGATTCAGTAGCTAAGTGTTTGCACTCTAAGCATTACACGACGTCTTCATATTGATGACTGTTGCCACACTTGATTCATTAAAGGGCCTGAGAGAGCTGGTAATGTGCCTTTGGGTCTGATAAAGCCACAGTGTTGACGTCTGCTGTAGCTTAGAATCCAGAGCAACTCAGTGCAACAACATGTTCCAAACACAGCTGTGATCTAGCATTCTATAGCTCACACTATACAGGTTTGATACAATAATTAGAAACCCTAGTCTATTCAATTATGCTTTCATACAAGGGGTAGATGCCATTCAACTATTAAGATGCAGAAATTCATTTTCTTAAATTTAATTGAATGACAATTATGCCAAATTAAAGTAAATTGTACATTCTCAGCTATTTTGGAGGACACAGAACAAAATGGGACATGAAACAATCTTCATATATCTTTTGGGTCAATGTCATGTATCTAGAATGATTCTGAAGCATGATTGAACTTGCACAGAAGTGCTTACAAAAGAAAACATCATGCATTCAATTATTAGTTTCAAATAATAATATTGGCTCGCTCAAAGTGTTCTCTTTCTAGGAGGCAAAGCTTGAGCCCAACGATGCAGTCTTGATTTTTAATATATTTTTTAACACTGCTGCAAGACACTCCACAAGTGACTTGTGACTCGGCAAATTCACGCAATTCGTTGTTTGCTTGTTGTTGCCACACCTCCCTGCCCCCTGCCTGCTCCAGGGCTCTGTGTTGTATTGTGTTCGTGTGCCTGAAGCGTGAGGACTTCATTAGAGAGACATTCTGAGAGCCTGCTGAGGCTTAGCCCAGACTGGGACTCCTGCCATGTCAATCAAACAGCAGCACAAGGGGACAGAGCCGTTTACAATCTCAAAGCAATGCGCCCCAAAATAGATTGATGAGCTCACCTTTCAACGGTGCAACATGTATTGCACCTGGAGCGCAGACAAGGAGTAGCTACAGATTGGAGTAACTGGCAAAAACATGTCCACAAGCTATAATCTGTACCAGCATTGCCAGGATCCTTCATTTTCAGTGGACTGCTGTTTGTTAGCCCGCAGCAACAGGAAGGTTTCGACTAATTACCAAGAACAAGTCAACGACTACAATTTACAAGAGGTGAAGCTAAACCCTCAAGCCCAAATGCTTTGTTTCCTATGCATCACTATCATTACTGTAGCTGCCTCTGGTGTAGAGTACAGTAGTGTTACTGCCTCTGGTGTAGAGTACAGTAGTGTTGCTGCCTCTGGTGTAGAGTACAGTAGTGTTACTGCCTCTGGTGGACAGTACAGTAGTGTTACTGCCTCTGGTGGACAGTACAGTAGTGTTACTGCCTCTGGTGTAGAGTACAGTAGTGTTACTGCCTCTGGTGTAGAGTACAGTAGTGTTGCTGCCTCTGGTGTAGAGTACAGTAGTGTTACTGCCTCTGGTGTAGAGTACAGTAGTGTTACTGCCTCTGGTGTAGAGTACAGTAGTGTTACTGCCTCTGGTGTAGAGTACAGTGGTGTTACTGCCTCTGGTGTAAAGTACAGTAGTGTTACTGCCTCTGGTGTAGAGTACAGTAGTGTTACTGCCTCTGGTGTAGAGTACAGTAGTGTTACTGCCTCTGGTGTAGAGTACAGTAGTGTTACTGCCTCTGGTGTAGAGTACAGTAGTGTTGCTGCCTCTGGTGTAGAGTACAGTAGTGTTACTGCCTCTGGTGTAGAGTACAGTAGTGTTACTGCCTCTGGTGTAGAGTACAGTAGTGTTACTGCCTCTGGTGTAGAGCACAGTAGTGTTACTGCCTCTGGTGTAGAGTACAGTAGTGTTACTGCCTCTGGTGTAGAGCACAGTAGTGTTACTGCCTCTGGTGTAGAGTACAGTAGTGTTACTGCCTCTGGTGTAGAGTACAGTAGTGTTACTGCCTCTGGTGTAGAGTACAGTGGTGTTACTGCCTCTGGTGTAAAGTACAGTAGTGTTACTGCCTCTGGTGTAGAGTACAGTAGTGTTACTGCCTCTGGTGTAGAATACAGTAGTGTTACTGCCTCTGGTGTACAGTACAGTAGTGTTACTGCCTCTGGTGTAGAGTACAGTAGTGTTACTGCCTCTTGTGTAGAGTACAGTAGTGTTACTGCCTCTGGTGTACAGTAGTGTTACTGCCTCTGGTGTAGAGTACAGTAGTGTTACTGCCTCTGGTGTACAGTACAGTAGTGTTACTGCCTCTGGTGGACAGTACAGTAGTGTTACTGCCTCTGGTGTACAGTAGTGTTACTGCCTCTGGTGGACAGTACAGTAGTGTTACTGCCTCTGGTGGACAGTAGTGTTACTGCCTCTGGTGGACAGTACAGTAGTGTTACTGCCTCTGGTGTACAGTAGTGTTACTGCCTCTGGTGGACAGTACAGTAGTGTTACTGCCTCTGGTGTACAGTAGTGTTACTGCCTCTGGTGGACAGTACAGTAGTGTTACTGCCTCTGGTGTGCAGTACAGTAGTGTTACTGCCTCTGGTGTAGAGTACAGTAGTTTTACTGCCTCTGGTGTAGAGTACAGTAGTGTTACTGCCTCTGGTGTGCAGTACAGTAGTGTTACTGCCTCTGGTGTACAGTACAGTAGTGTTACTGCCTCTGGTGTACAGTACAGTAGTTTTACTGCCTCTGGTGTAGAGTACAGTAGTGTTACTGCCTCTGGTGTACAGTACAGTAGTGTTACTGCCTCTGGTGTAGAGTACAGTAGTGTTACTGCCTCTGGTGTAGAGTACAGTAGTGTTACTGCCTCTGGTGTACAGTACAGTAGTGTTACTGCCTCTGGTGTAGAGTACAGTAGTGTTACTGCCTCTGGTGTACAGTACAGTAGTGTTACTGCCTCTGGTGTAGAGTACAGTAGTGTTACTGCCTCTGGTGTACAGTACAGTAGTGTTACTGCCTCTGGTGTACAGTACAGTAGTGTTACTGAATCTGGTGTAGAGTACAGTAGTGTTACTGCCTCTGGTGTACAGTACAGTAGTGTTACTGCCTCTGGTGTAGAGTACAGTAGTGTTACTGCCTCTGGTGTACAGTACAGTAGTGTTACTGCCTCTGGTGTAGAGTACAGTAGTGTTACTGCCTCTGGTGTACAGTACAGTAGTGTTACTGCCTCTGGTGTACAGTACAGTAGTGTTACTGAATCTGGTGTACAGTAGCGTTAATGCCTCTGGTGTACAGTAGCGTTAATGCCTCTGGTGTACAGTAGTGTTACTGCCTCTGGTGTACAGTACTGTAGTGTTACTGAATCTGGTGTTCAGTAGCGTTACTGCCTCTGGTGTACAATACAGTAGTGTTACTGAATATGAAGTACAGTAGCATTACTATCTCTGGTGTACAGTACAGTAGTGTTACTGAATCTGGTGTGCAGTAGCGTTAATGCCTCTGGTGTACAGTTGCGTTAATGCCTCTGGTGTACAGTAGCGTTAATGCCTCTGGTGTACAGTACAGTAGTGTTTCTGAATCTGGTGTACAGTAGCGTTAATGCCTCTGGTGTACAGTAGCGTTAATGCCTCTGGTGTACAGTAGCGTTAATGCCTCTGGTGTACAGTTCAGTAGTGTTTCTGAATCTGGTGTACAGTAGCGTTAATGCCTCTGGTGTACAGTAGCGTTACTGCCTCTGGTGTACAGTACCGTTAATGCCTCTGGTGTACAGTAGCGTGATTGCCTCTGGTGTACAGTAGCGTGATTGCCTCTGGTGTACAGTAGCGTTAATGCCTCTGGTGTACAGTAGCGTTACTGCCTCTGGTGTACAGTAGCGTTACTGCCTCTGGTGTACAGTAGCGTGATTGCCTCTGGTGTACAGTAGCGTTAATGCCTCTGGTGTACAGTAGCGATACTGCCTCTGGTGTACAGTAGCGTTAATGCCTCTGGTGTACAGTAGCGTTACTGCCTCTGGTGTACAGTAGCGTTAATGCCTCTGGTGTACAGTAGCGTGATTGCCTCTGGTGTACAGTAGCGATACTGCCTCTGGTGTACAGTAGCGTTACTGCCTCTGGTGTACAGTATCGATACTGCCTCTGGTGTACAGTAGCGTTACTGCCTCTGGTGTACAGTAGCGTGATTGCCTCTGGTGTACAGTAGCGTGATTGCCTCTGGTGTACAGTAGCGATACTGCCTCTGGTGTACAGTAGCGTTACTGCCTCTGGTGTACAGTAGCGATACTGCCTCTGGTGTACAGTAGTGATACTGCCTCTGGTGTACAGTAGCGTTACTGCCTCTGGTGTACAGTAGCGTGATTGCCTCTGGTATACAGTACAGCGGAGTTAAGGCCTGTATTTATTTGAAATCACACCTATTGCTTGAAAGCTGCTATCTGACTGATATACAGTACCAGTCACACCTACTCATTCAATGGTTTTGCTTTATATTTACTATTTTCTACATTGTAGAATAATAGTGAAGACATCAAAACTACGAAATAACACATATGGAATCAAGTAGTAACCAAAAATCTAAATATATTTTATATTTGAGATTCTTCAAAGTAGCTACCCTTCACCTTGACGACAGCTTTGCACACTCTTGGCATTCTCTCAACCTGCTTCATGAGGTAGTAACCTGGGGCCGGATTCGAAATAAGTTTCTTAAGGAAAAAATAGGAAGTTCATAAGATAGTTTGTAAATGCAATTCCTCAAAATGTTCTTAGGAATTTGTAGTTTTCTTAGGAACTTCGTAAATAACCTTTTTAGAACTTCTTAAATATCTTCTTATGTGGCATTGACATTAGTGACGTGCTTGAAACTAATAAATAAGCCAATGTGACAGGGATGATCGGATTTCTGTCATTTGTTATTTTTCACACATTATAGCCATCAGACTAGCTATATCAACATCAAAAATGGATAACAAGGAAAATAAATTGATGTGATGGTGGAGGAAATAGCAGCTGTTAGGAAAGGGTTGCTGTTGGGGAGACTTGTACTGCGGGGTCACTGCAGAGACCAAAAAGAAAGGAAGGGCGAGAGTGGCCAAGTCTGTTTCTGCCGTCGGGGGTATGGCAAGGGACAGTGACGCCGTAAAATAGAAGTGTTCTGACATCAAGTCGGCTGCTAAGAAGAAGGGAGACCATTCATGTGGACCAGTTGGAGGAGAAGGTGTCGTCCATCATAGAGATGGTGGTAGAGGCACTGCGCGACTGGTAAGTTAGTTAGCTACGTTAGTTAGCTATCATGTAAAGATATTACAGACAACATAGTAATAACGTTAACGTTGGCTAAGTTAGCCAAGTTCTTCTTTGCAAATTGACGAGATAGCGCTAGCTATTTAAAACTTCTAGAATATTGTAATATATTTCTTAATTACTAGCTAGCTAGATAATGCGTGTTTAATTTGTATTCTTGCTGTATTTAAATATCCGGTAGCCAACTGTGTCTGTGGTGCAAGAAAACGTTACGTAACGGTTACAAAAGTATCCATTCGTCTCAAGACAAGGGTTTAGCTGTCTTAAAGTTAAGTACATTTCCAAGAAGAAATCCTAAAACATTATTTTCAAGAATCTCATTTCATCTTCACTTTTTTTCTTAGGAAGAAACTTAGGAAAAAACGTAAGAACATTTTCAATAACTTTATTGAGGAATGGCAACTTTGCTTAACTTTCTTCTTACGTCTATAGTTAAGGACAAAATGGCAGTTAAGAAGAAATGTATTCTTAAGAAAGTTTTGTGAATCCGGCCCCTGGAATGCATTTCAATGAACAGGTGTGCCTTGTTAAAAGTTAATTTGTGGAAATTCTTTCCTTCTTAATGCATCTGAGCCAAACAGTTGTGTTGTGACAAGGTACAGTACGGGTGGTATACAGAAAATAGCCTTATTTGGCAAAAGACCAATCCATATTATGACAAGAACAGCTCAAATAAGCAAAGAGAAACGACAGTCCATTATTACTTTAAGACATGAACGTCAGTCAATTTTGAAAGTTTCTTCAAGTGCAGTTGCAAAAACCATCAAGCGCTATGATGAAACTGGCTCTCATAAAGACCGCCACAGGAAAGGAAGACCCAGAGTTACCTCTGCTACAGAGGATACGTTCACAGAGTGAACTGAACCTCAGATTGCAGTCCAAATAAATGCTTCAGAGTTCAAGTAACAGACACATCTCAACATCCACTGTTCAGAGGAGACTGTGTGAATCAGGCCTTTGTGGTCGAATTGCTGCAAAGAAACCATTAATAAAGGACACCAATAAGAAGAAGAGACTTGCTTGGGTCAAGAAACACGAGCAATTAACATTAAACAAGTGGAAATCTGTCTTTTGGTCTGATGAGTGCAAATGTAAGATTTTTGGTTACAACCGCCGTGTCTTTGTGAGATGCGGAGTAGGTGAACTGATGATCTCTGCATGTGTGGTTCCCACAGTGAAGCATGGAGGAGGAAGTGGGATGGTATGGGGTGCTTTGCTGGTGACACTGTCTATGATTTGATTAGAATTCAAGGCATCACTTAACCAGCTTAGCTACCACAGCATTCTGCAGCGATACGCCATCCCATCTTGTTTTGCGCTTTGTGGCACTATCATTTGTTTTTCAACAGGACAATGACCCAAAACATACCTCCAGGCTGTGTAAGGGATTTTTGACCAAGAATGTAAGTGATGGAGTGCTGCATCAGATGACTTGGCCTCCACAATCACCCAACCTTAACCCAATTGAGGCGGTTTGGGATGAGTTGGACCGCAGAGTGAAGGAAAAGCAGCCAACAAATGCTCAGCATATGTGGGAACTTCTTCAAGACGGTTGGAAAATCATTTCTCATGAAGCAGGTTGAGAGAATGCCAAGAGTGTGCAAATCTTTCATTAAGGAAAAGGATGGCTCCTTTGAAGAATCTCAAATATAAAATATATTTTGATTTGTTTAACACTTTTTGGGTTACTACATGATTCCATGTGTTATTTCGTAGTTTTGATGTCTTCACTATTACTCTACAATGTAGAAAATAGTAAAAAAATAAAGAAAAACCATTGGATGAGTAGCTGTGTCCAAACTTTTTACTGGTACTGTATATATCTTTCTCTTTTCTATTATTGCAGTGCTAATGGACTGGAAACACTATTAGCACTAGTGCACACTACTCTACCAGCTAAACATTCTAACAGTACGTGCCTGAGTGACATGGTGCTTAATATGGTTATATAAGCACTTAGTAGTAGTAATACTGTTTCTATGCTGATAACCAAAAGAGCAGTCCATTAACACCCCATTAATAAACCATATCTCCTCACCGCCATTCAAAAGCCATGGGCTATATTAAAGAAACAAGATGTGCTGCCTAAGGCAATCGCACACACTCGACAAAATGCAATTTCCCTCAGTAGATGTTTTGAGGTTTTAAGGTTTGAGTATTAAGGACACGCCCACATTATCTGGGGAAGTCTTGACCACGCCTTTCTATGCCATAAAGGTACCATACCTTCTGAACCGAGAGGTGGATACATCGAAATGTAATAAGTGCCTGGGTATAAAGTAGACTCAGATTCACAGTTCACATGGTTACCACGCGAGCCTGCGTCAGAAAATGAATAATTCTCCGAAGGAAGTGATATGAAATGGAACTTAAAAGGTATTTGTCTTTGCTCTTGGGTAATTCAAATGTTTTCCTTTGAAACAATTGCATTATTCATGGAAACCTTTGAAAGTCATGGCAGAGATTGTGTGCACCTGAGAGAATAACGTGTAGCATATATTGTAGCACTGTTCTGAGGATGGGAGGTGAGAGATTTGCCTCCAACACCCTTACCTAGACAACTATCAGGGGACTGATGGGACATTGGTACGTTGCTATACAGGATGGCTTACCTTTCTGCAAACGACTGTGTGCAATACAGGCGTACCGTAGCTTCCAGGGACACACTCTAGAGGACCATGGTAGCACTATGTTCATTATGGACCATTATGGTGGCAATGAGCCTAGCGGTAAGAGAGGCGAGCCAGCAGCCGGAGGGTTTGCAATTCGAATCCCGGGTCTGCCCTTTACGTGTCAGTGGAGATGTGGCTCTGCTAATGTGACTATAAATCAGGCTTATGAACCGTACTACTGCCATTGGGGCAAAAAAAACATAATGTTACACTAGCAGCCCTGTACATGTAGCTCCACCTGCACTGCTCCTACATGATGCTGCTGTTAGGAGGCTTTCATACACATGAGACAGATCTTGCACAGTCAGAGAAAACTGTGTACTGTACAGTTGAAGTTGGAAGTTTACATACACCTTGGCCAAAACTAAATTTTTCACCATTCCTGACATTTAATCCTTGTACAAATTCTGTCTGAGGTCAGTTAGCATCACCACTTTATTTTAACAATGTGAAATGTCAGAATAATAGTAGAGAAAATGATTAATCATCATTTCATCACATTCCCAGTGGGTCAGAAGTTAACATACACTAAATTAGTGTTTGGTAGCATTGTCTTTAAATTGTTTAACTTGGGTCAAACGTTTCGGGTAGCCTTCCACAAGCTTCCCACAATACGTTGGGTGAATTCTGGCCCATTCCTCCTGACAGAGCTGGTGTAACTGAGTCAGGTTTGTACGCCTCCTTGCTCTTTTTCAGTTCTGCCCACAAATGTTCTATATGATTGAGGTCAGGGCTTTGTGATGGCCACTCCAATACCTTGACTTTGTTGTCCTTAAGTCATTTTGCAACAACTTTGGAAGTATGCTTGGGGTCATTGTCCATTTGGAAGACCCATTTGCGACCAAGCTTTAACTTCCTGACTGATGTCTTGAGATGCTGCTTAAATATATCCACATAATTTTCCTGCCTCATGATGCCATTTATTTTGTGAGGTGCACCAGTCCCTCCTGCAGCAAAGCACCCCTTACAACATGATGCTGCCACCCCTGTGCTTCACCATTGGGATGGTGTTCTTCAGCAAGCCTCCCCTTTTTCCTCCAAACATAACGATGGTGATTATGGCCAAACAGTTAAATTTTTGTTTCATCAGACCAGAGGACATTTCTCCAAAAAGTTGATCGTTGTCCCCATGTGCAGTTGCAAACTGTAGACTGGCTTTTTTTATGGCAGTTTTGGAGCAGTGGCTTCATCCTTGCTGAGCAGCCTTTCAGGTTATGTCGATATAGGACTCGCTTTACTGTGGATATAGATACTTTTGTACCTGTTTCCTCCAGCATCTTCACAAGGTCCTTTGCTGCTGTTCTGGGATTGATTTGCACTTTTTACACCAAAGTACGTTCATCTCTAGGAGACAGAACACGTCTCCTTCCTGAGCGGTATGGCGGCTGCGTGGTCCCATGGTGTTTATACTTGCGTACTATTGTTTGTACAGATGAATGTGGTACCTTCAGGCGTTTGGAAATTGCTCCCAAGGATGAACCAGATTTGTGGAGGTCTGCAATTTTTTTTTATGAGGTCTTGGCTGATTTCTTTTGATTTTCACATGATGTTAAGCAAAGAGGCACTGAGTTTGAAGGTAGGCCTTGAAATACATCCACAGGTACCCCTCCAATTGACTCAAATGATGTCAATTACCCTATCAGAAGCTTCTAAAGCCATGACATAATTTTCTGGAATTTTCCAAATAGTTTAAAGGCATAGTCAACTTAGTGTATGTAAACGTCTGACCCACTGGAATTGTGATACAGTGAATTATAAGTGAAATAATCTGTCTGTAAGGAATTGTTGGAAAAATTATTTGTGTCATCTACAAAGTAAATGTCCTAACCAACTTGCCAAAACTATAGTTTGTTAACAAGAAATTTTGTGGAGTGGTTGAAAAACAAGTTGTGATGACTCCAACCTAAATGTATGTAAACTTCCGACTTCAACTGTAGATGAATTTTTGCAAATTCAATCAACTTTCTATAATATCGAGAGTTTGGGACTATAAGGTTCTATCTGCATTTTTGTCAAAAATGTCTTATTGACATAGCCTTGTTCTGCTCATTGTTCTCTACCTATATAGCACTGTAAATACTGTACCTCCAATTCATGTGAAGTTCAAAAGAGTACTAGATCAAAATTGCTGACACCTTTCAAACCAATGAGGGTTCGAAAATGTTAAAGCCAATTATCTACGAATTCTCTTTTTTAAGAACAGTACAGTCCCAAGCTCTCAATATGTTGATGCAACGTGAATATTTTAGTAAAGCTCAAATAACAAGGGAGCTATTTTGATTCAAGGGGGGTAACCTTTAATGGATTAGAAAAGTTCAGTTAGAGAAGAGATGTCTACTTCCCTTTCCGCCAGACAGAAAACAAGAGTGCACCTTTCCCTGACACACACATCCATCTGTAATGTAATGCATATGGTGAGGCATTTGACTGTTTGTCTTTAAACTGCCTCATTTAGTGGAAGCTTGACAGTGATTTGTCACTGCACTGGCACGGGGAAACATAGTGCCAACCTCATTAGGACAATGATTCCATGAGGATGCTCTGTCCTGTAGGAGCCAGCAGAATGCACGATCCACAGGCCCACAAATGGCTTGCTTCCCTAATGACTGCCCATTTGGTGTCTTTCATTTAATTATTTCTCCCATGCCTGCAATCAGTAAATAAGCCTGAAATTTACCCAACCCAGATAATAAATCATGTGAACTAAATATCCCCTTGAAGATATCTTTATTGGTTGTTTGCTTTAGCTCCAAGCCCCCGAGAGTGAACTTCAGGGAATGGAATGTTTGACTTTTACCAAGCTGGAACAATAAAGGCCTGAAGACCTGTTCCAGATTGTTCTTATTTCAGCTATCTCGCAGCACAGCTAATGAACAATAGACAGAGAACGAGCTTCCACTTGCGCTTGTATAATCTCTCTGTAAACATGGTCCAATCGCAACACTTTTAATACTCTCCTTTGATGTTCTGACGCGTGCCACTGATCTGTATTATGACGCAGCCCATAAAGACAATTTACACGAGGGAAAGGGGACACAACGTGAGACGCAATGTGGGAAAGGCAAGCCTGAACAAATTGTTTAGGGAAGAGGAAAGCCTTTTTTCGTTTCACAAACAACTACTAAGCAGATCTGTCTTTTCTGTCTAGAGAGAAATACATCCTCACTACTCAAGCTGGTATTACTTTTTTTAAATGTGTGATTATTATTCAGAATGATTCTATGCTACAATTGAATCACAGGCAAAACGGTATTGAATGCGATAGTCATGTACATTGACCAGTACTTTGTCTTTTAGTTTAATGTTTTTACACATCTCTAAAGTCGTGTGGAAATACTTTTACTGTAAATTGACTGTATACATGGTGTTTTAACTGAACCCTTGTGTTTGACAGGTGAGAAGTGTTTGACAGGTGAGCTTTCGGAAGAGGTGAGTAGCACAGCTTGTCCAGTTGAACTGTATCTCCGCACCCTGCGTGCCTCTCCTTCAGCTCTCCTGCCACTGGGTTCCATTAAGCATCTGAGACGTAAGACAGCAAATTATCCCCGTACGTCACCTCCCTGATCCACGCTGGCTGACACACGTCCATCACTCTAATGTGTTAAAGGAGCACCGCGGAGAAAGAGAGCCCAGAGATGGACGTCGTCCTCTCTCCCCCTCTCCCCTCTGCCTTGAGTTATGATTGACTGAGCCTTCTTTTTGGAAAGGTACTATAACAGTCTGTCAGTAGAGCAGTAGAGTCTGTTTTTGTTCTCGCTCTCCTACGCCTTCTCTTTCTTACTCTGCCTTAGCTCTTCCTCTGTGCAAAACACACTGTGCATCCAAAGTTGCCCCAAACCAGCACAAGTATCTTGTTATCTCTGCATGCAGGTCATAGTTTCACTTCTGGAACTCACAAATCCGATCAAATTCTCAGTGTGACAAATGTACCTTTCAGTCTGAGAATACGTTTTCTCTAGGCCTCGGGGAAGAGGGATCTGCTTAAGACATTATCCCCAGATGAGAATGTCATATTGTTTGACTGATAACCACGATTCTCTCACAAATGAGTCCGACTCCTGAACATGAATAGCTAGTCGTTTTGCACCTCACTGTTGAGGTGCTGCTAGTGACACGACTATGCTTAGATGTCTTCATCTGGCTGACTGAATTCACGTAAAGGAACAGGAATTCAGATCTTGAATTCTCGAGCAGTAGGGATGAAAATTGATGTTAAAAGGAAGTGATCCGGTAAAGGTGAGACAAAATGTCGTAGCGAAGCTACAGGATATGAAAATGTTTAACATGCATTTATATCAGAGCAGATTACCATTTTCATTCTAATATACTGTGACAAATCTTTGAGGGCTGTGGGAAAGGCATGTTGTGTTTGCGCCCTAATGTTGTATGGAGACCCCAAGATAACAACTAAAATAGTTAAAGGAACCATGCAAATGTGTTTATAATTTCCAGGAAAAGAATGGAGAGGAGAGAAATACCATTGAAAGCAATCCCAGTGTGATTTGAATACTGCTCACTTGGTTTGAACAGTCTTGCACTTAATCCAACTCTGTTCCAACACGACATGCTGAGAACATAAGTTGCGATGCTCTGTCGGAAATGGAGAGGCATTAGCCAATGCAGCCTCTTGACCACTTCAAGGAGCCAGAGTGAAGGTTAGACGCAGGGCGGTGGCCGTTTGAGGGAAAGGTGTCCTGCATAACATTACGTCTGTGTGCTACTCCCTAAATTCCTGGACAGTTGGTTGAGGCACCAGCCATCAGAGGGATCTTGAGAAATCTAAGATGGACAGTACTGGGGGGAGGGATCTGCTCAAGGCACTGTAGACTGTGATAATGTCAGCTAGCAGTAGAGAGGGCCCCAAGTCCTGTTCTCCAGTCCCACCACAATCTCCTTTTCCTCCTGAACTTTAATGCTTACAGCGCACTTGAAGCATGACAAATAATGGATTCGAGTGGATTAGAGTCAGACAAACATGAAAAGAGACATATGTTTTGAACCTCCTTCTGACCTAGATGTATGTGTATGCAAAGAGGAGATAAACCTAGCGTGCGTGTGGCGTGTGTGTGTTCTGTCTGGAGCAGTTTTATGTGGGCACGTGTGAGTTGTTACAACTCTGCATGTGGCAGAAATCAATTTAAAAAAGATAATTGTATATTTCCGGAGGGAGGAGAGGCAATGAGAGGATGAGTCTACATCATTGTGCAGAAATGGTGTTAATGAGGACGATGATCATCTGTAAATGAATCCAATTAAGGGAGTGTTATTCTCAGACCTCATGAATCTACAGAGTTATTCATTTGGGGACAGTTTGTCACCCAGGGAATAACAATGAACAGTTGTTGACCATCACCATCCAGTGCTAATGAACTCATATCTGAGCCAGACAGTTAAATGGAGAGAGAGAGTTAGAGGGAGTTAGCTGTCCAGCAATGTTCCTTCCCCCTGGAAGGTATAGGCCGTGTGGGCATAATGGAGCCAGTCGATGGGATTACCTGGGGGATTAGGAATGATAAACACAATAACAAAATGGCTTGACGAGGACACTATCATTCGACTGTGACAGACAGACAGACAGACAGACAGACAGACAGACAGACAGACAGACAGACAGACAGACGGCAGGATAGGAATAATGATGTAACATTGAATCAACCTTTGCACACCATTTTAACTTGACACTCATTTCAGGTTAGATACAAGACTAGTGTTTCATATAGAGCTAAAATGACTGTTTCCTGAAAAATGACCATGAACTGTGATATTTTGCTACTGACTAAACACTTACATTTGGACTTTGCACTTTTCAAACCAATATCATGTACTAAACGAGCTAGATGTCTGCCTCTGCATGGTAAAAAGGCACGCTTTAGAATTCCCTGCCAACATATTGTATCTACCATTCTATGAGAGAGAGAGAGAGAGAGAGAGAGAGAGAGATATGGGGGGGAGAGAGAGAGATGGGGGGAGAGAGAGAGAGATGGGGGAGAGAGAGAGATGGGGGAGAGAGAGAGATGGGGGAGAGAGAGAGAGAGAGATGGGGCGGGAGAGAGAGAGAGATGGGGGGAGAGAGAGAGATGGGGGAGAGAGAGAGATGGGGGAGAGAGAGAGATGGGGGGAGAGAGGGGGGAGAGAGAGATGGGGGAGAGAGAGAGAGATGGGGGAGAGAGAGAGATGGGGGGAGAGAGAGATGGGGGAGAGAGAGAGAGAGAGATGGGGCGGGAGAGAGAGAGAGATGGGGGGAGAGAGAGAGATGGGGGAGAGAGAGAGATGGGGGAGAGAGGGGGGGAGAGAGAGAGATGGGGGGGAGAGAGAGAGAGGGGGGAGAGAGAGAGATGGGGGATAGAGAGAGATGGGGAGAGAGAGAGATGGGGGAGAGAGAGAGAGATGGGGGAGAGAGAGAGAGAGATGGGGGAGAGAGAGAGAGAGATGGGGGAGAGAGAGATGGGGGAGAGAGAGAGATGGGGGGAGAGAGAGAGAGAGAGATGGGGTGGGAGAGAGAGAGAGATGGGGGGGAGAGAAATGGGGGGAGAGAGAGAGATGGGGGGGAGAGAGAGAGATGGGGGAGAGAGAGGGGGGGAGAGAGAGAGATTGGGGAGAGAGAGAGATGGGGGAGAGAGAGAGAGAGATGGGGGGAGAGAGAGAGATGGGGGGAGAGAGAGAGATGGGGGGAGAGAGAGAGATGGGGGGAGAGAGAGAGATGGGGGAGAGAGACAGAGATGGGGGGAGAGAGAGAGATGGGGGAGAGAGAGAGATGAGGGGAGAGAGAGAGATGGGGAGAGAGAGATGGGGGAGAGAGAGATGGGGGAGAGAGAGAGAGATGGGGGAGAGAGAGAGATGGGGGAGAGAGAGATGGGGGAGAGAGAGAGATGGGGGAGAGAGAGAGATGGGGGGGAGAGAGAGATGGGGGAGAGAGAGAGATGAGGGGAGAGAGAGAGATGGGGAGAGAGAGATGGGGGAGAGAGAGATGGGGGAGAGAGAGAGAGATGGGGGAGAGAGAGATGGGGGAGAGAGAGAGATGGGGGAGAGAGAGAGATGGGGGGAGAGAGAGAGAGATGGGGGAGAGAGAGAGAGATGGGGGAGAGAGAGAGATGGGGGGAAGAGAGAGAGAGAGATGGGGGGAGAGAGAGAGATGGGGGAGAGAGAGAGATGGGGGGGAGAGAGAGAGAGAGAGGTGTGGAGAGTAAAGGTGAGGACGAATGAAAAGTGACAAGTGAGGTAAAAGAGGGGAGGAGAGATAAGAATAACTGAAAATAAGAAGTGAAAGATAAGGTGAGAGGAGATGAGGATTGGGGACAGAGTGGAGACATGAACAGACGAGAGTGTGTGCGGTGGAGAGATTGGCTGTTTGTGGCTGCAGGATATTAGCGCTGGGGGACCAACAGCAGAGCAAACAGACCTCACATCACATTCTCGAGGAGGGTCAACAAGGGGCATCACAAACAGCGCAGCGGGAGATTATCTTAATTCTGAAGGCAAGAAAATCCAAGATACCGTCCATGCTGACTCCCTCTAATCGATGCCGACAGGTAATTCAGACGAGTGCATGGGAGAGCTTACAGCTTGCAGCTAGCCTCAGCAGAGCATTCGTGGACGTAGAGCCCCCCTCACACTCATTCAGGTTCCTCCACGGGCAATTCATTCAGGAGCACTTTGCTCCTCTATTATAGACCACAATAGGTAGCATTATGTAATATATAATAACCACATGAGTGGACGTCACAGGATGTAACAATATGGGAGAATAACATCTCCACCACTAAACTCTGAACATTCACAGGAAGCCGTTTGTCTATAACAGGAGTATTCAACTCTTACCCTATGAGGTCTGGAGCTTGCTGGTTTTCTGTTCTACCTGATAATGAATTACCCATACCTGGTGTCCCAGGTCTAAATCAGTGCCTGATTAGAGGGAAACAATGAAAAAACACAGTGGAACAGGCTTCGAGGTCCAGAGCTAGGTTTGAGGGGAACATAACAATTGACTCTGCCAAAGCTCTACAAGGTTCTCAGCTGCCTTCCAAATGTTCCAACATAATGTTGTGACTGTCACTGTAGCGTCTATCATGCTGTCTACTGACAATAGGCCCTAGAACTCCTTAGTTGCTGCTAAGGACGGTTGAATTGTTACATTCACGGTGTAGAATCATACACAACGCCAACTGTATTAAATCATTGCAAATAACACAGTGTACAGAATGAGTCAAGGACATAATTGTACAGCTAACAGCTTAACCGTTTGAAATGAGCACATCTCTAAATAGGGGCCAAAGACAAATGGAGGAAAATGGAGGACGGGTTACTAGGGGAGGTTGTTGCCGAAGTATATCCTGAGGGCATTCGAGAGAGAAAAGAGGCCCAGCCTAGCTGGTGTCTCACGGCTGTCACTGGCACTGCTCCAGGATTGTGAGAGAGGCACTGTTATGTAATTCCACAAGAGCCTCTTTCTCTGATACGTGGCTATTGCTTTTCAGTACAGTCCTATGTACCTGTGCTGCCAATTCACCAAAACTGCCTGCATCAAAAAAACACCAGGCCAGAGACCATCGTTTTGTTCATGTGTTTGAGAAGCCGGAGGAAGCCAAGAGTGTTAGGATTTTAACATTCACATCACAGGTAGAGCAATAGCCAGACTAGGGCTCCATATCTGGAAGTCAAACCACAAAATACTCAAGGACGTACATTGTTTAACACCTAACGAAAAAACGCTTCATAGATTGTCTTTGTTCTAAACACACAGGTATTCCCAAAAAATATCCACAAAAAGAAAAGAATGTTGTCTCAAAAGGCTGAGATTCTGATGCTGTCTGACAGTAAATGAAACATCTCAGGAAGTATATAAACACCCAGGAGATTTGGACAAGTTAGTATTTTGGCACGCAAGAAAAATGTCTGCTGATCATGAAAATCACACATGTATGTTGGTGCATCATGCCGCACAACTTTGTCCCCCCAACAAAAAAAATATGCATGTTTTCATCTATCATATGAGATAGAAAGACGACCCCACAGAATTAGAAATTAGATAGGATCTCTATGGACTACCCCATGCAGTTTTAAGGACATGAGTATCTCTGTTTGTGAACGTGCAGTGAGAGTGACACAATTCACCCCCCCTGGCTGTGTATCTAAGGGATTGGATTCGTTCATATCTTTCAAAGTAATATTTTCAAGCTCTTACTTGGCAATACATAATGAAATTAACACAGGTGGACATGAAATGACACAAACCATTGTCAAACCATAGAAATCTAGTATCCTGCAACCAGACAAACAAAAACAAGGATGTTGTGCGTGTTATGAACGCAGACAGTCTGCTAGGTGGAGAAATAATAAAGAAACAGACAGCAGCCCCCATGACTGTAGTAGTTCCATTACAGCCCCAGGGCTCACAGCCTGGACCTCTCACCTACACTCTTAGAAAAAAAGATGCTCTCTAAAACCTAAGAGGGTTCTTTGGCTGTCCCCATAGGAGAACCCTTTGAAGAACCCTTTTTGGTTTAGGCTAGAACTATTTTGAGTTCCATGTAGAACATTTCACACAGAGTGTTCTCCATGGAACACAAAAGAGTTCTACCTGGAACCAAAAAGGGTTATCCTATGGGGAGAGCCGAAGAACCCTTTTGGAACCCTTTGTTTCTCAACCCGGCACAGCCAGAAGAGGACTGGCCACCCCTCAGAGCCTGGTTCCTCTCTAGGTTTCTTCCCAGGTTCCTGCCTTTCTAGGGAGTTTTTCCTAGCCACCGTGCTATCTACACCTGCATTGCTTGCTGTTTGGGGTTTTAGGCTGGGTTTCTGTACAGCACTTTGTGACACCGGCTGATGTAAAAAGGGCTTTATAAATACATTTGATTGATTGATTGATTGCTAGATTTTTTTCTAAGAGTGTAGTCCACACACACTTAAACCCACTGACTTTGCCACTTCTACCCGGAGAGACCATGACGCACAAATACGCATGAAAAGCTTTTAAGTCCCACTATTCTTCTGCCGAAGTGAAAAGACTGACGCAGTCATGTTTCATTTTGAATGAAAGAGAAGCAGTGCCACGTTCTGCACACCTCACACTGTGTGTGGGGAAAAGCACAGCGCCATCCCTCTTTAACAGTGATTAAATAAAAGATGAATGTGTCACGTGACACGCCTTTGCTAATTTCTGTTGGACAGGTTCACGGAGTTGACGTGAGGAGTCATCGAAGTGGAAAGGGAGGTGTGCTCAAAGCGATGTGTGTCTACAGTATGTCTCCTCACAGTAGAGGGACTGCAGGTGAAGGCCTATAGGTTCCTGACAATGTGGAAACGAGTTGGAGAGCAGAGCCTGTTGCATATTTAACCACCATGGTTGCTCCTCCATTGGTCATGCGGTTCACTATTCGGCATGCCTTCAGGCTTCAGATATGCTCTTAGCAAGCGGAGACCAGCAGTATACTATAAATACTGAGGCATTGCTATCTCTCCCTGGTAGACCCAACCATGTCTCAGCACAGCTGATAATGCTGGAGCTCTCTAAACAGCCAGGGTAATGAGAAGCGAAAGCCCAAAATCGGCCTAATTAAAAGTAAACAGGCATGGGCACGTAACACCCAGGACAAGCATTTAGCCGTGAACATCAGATTAGACAGTATTATAAGGATACAGTAGTTGACCTTAAATCTCAGAAATAACAGGGGCCAAAGCCGAGCATCGGCCGTGGTTTCTTTCTTCTGCCCCTGCAGGATGAAACAAGTTCCTGTGTTTGGGGTGTGAGTAATGTGGCTTTCCATGGTGGTCAGAAGGGATTACAGTTGATAATCAGCTCCAGATCTTATAGGAGTATCAAAGATAATGAATTGGATTTTCAGCCTTCTTCTATGGTGTGATTAATGTGCCAACTTAATTTATGCATCACAGACCACTTTAGATGCCCTTATTTACTTCTGTGTTTCTAGGGATGTGTTCACACTCTTATTACTGGAAAGAAGTAATGGGATGCATACCTCACATTACGTAATTGATACTGTTGGTGGATAAATAAATGATACTAGTTGATGATTAACTCAAAGATCAAACATCCTTTAATCTGGTCATATTTAAGTGAATTAAATTAGAAAATGCAATCAGACATGGTTAATTATGATCCAGGAATGTGATTATGGTGTGCAGTTGTTAACCTACAACATGGCCATCGGGTTACTGGCAGTGGGTACAAAGAGTAAAGGTTCAGTCCAGTCCCTGCAATAATACTAATAAGGAAACCGAAGACTTGCAGGGGGTGCAGTTGAATTCAAGAAGGCTGATTCTAACACAGATGTGGATTCCAAATGGATTTGGTTTCATAAATGTAACTTTTAACTTGCATTCTCATTCTCTATCGTGCCCTGAGAACAAACAATTCACAAGTCAACATGATAATTCAATAAAACAGGGGAGGGGGGGGGGGGGGGGGGGGGGAGAAGACGCCACAAAATACAACAGATACACTACATTTCAACAACACCATCATTTATTCCAATTGACCAAAATTCTCGCAAACCACAGTGAATTCATTCCTCGTTCTAAACTACACTATTGGCACCAGGCATTCAAGATGTAATGAAGATTCATATTTTTCCAAACATGTGGTGCGTTAAAACTAAAGGCTGATTTACCTAGGTTGGTAGAAACACGAGGGACCTCAGGAGTTAACCAACCCTGTGAGCGGGTTTGGTGCCTCGTATTTTTCTACTTTAACAGAGAAGTGAGGTATTTTGGAAGCGTGTGCCGCAGAGCTTTGTAAACAAAATGGGAGAAATGAAGTGATCTACAGGAATTTAGAGAGGTCCAGCTGACCTTTTGATAAAGGATGCAGTGATGAGTATTAAACCTGTCACCTGTCACGCTGTATCCAAGGGTTTTAGAGTAGTGGCTGCTGCTTTCTGATAAATGGTGTCCCCATAATCAAGAGCTGGCAGGAAGGTTGCCTGTACAACCTGCGTCCTTCTGTTTAGACAGAGGCGTGATCTATTTCTATAAATCGCAGCTTCTTAACTAGCTCATCCGTATGTTTTTAAATGTCTAAAAGCATCGATATTTATAGGCATAAATGTGTAGACCATCTGAAATATTTCTCTGAGAATTAGAAAAAATCATACATTCAGTTTGTCCCGCATGAAGTGCCAATTTTGAATCAGCAAAGTCTTTCTGCCAGGCAACAAAATCAGAATGCAGGTCTAACATAGCCTGGTCAGCAGTAGGGGCAATAACATACATAACAGTGCCATCTGCATACAGATGAATATTGCAGGTTTTTGCAGAAAGACCAATAATATTTCTATATGGTAGAGGACAGGTCCCAAAATCCACCCCCGCAGGACACCTTTATTACTATCGAGGTAACTTGACACCATCAGAAAGCACACATTGTGTACTGTCTGACAGAGAGTTCCCAAACCACTTGCAAGACACATGATCGAGGCCCATTTCAGAGAACCTTTGAATGAGTAGGGGATGGTCGACAGTATCAAAGGCCTTAGATAGGTCTATAAATGTGGCAGCATAGTCATTCCTATGAAATAAGTCATTTAACACCGAATCTAAGACAAGCATAGCTGCTTCAATGGTGCTTTGTCCAGGCCTAAAACCAGACTGGTGCACATGAATTAAGAATATCATTTGAAGTCCAAAAGGTTCTTAGCTGAGAGTTGGTGAGTGAATTCTAATATTTTTGCAAGGCAAAATAGTTTAGAAATCTATGTCCATGTCCCCTTGATCTGGACATATCCTTCTATCCTTCTATATTTCTCTTCCCCGTCTCACACTGGCTCGGCACAAAGATTCACGTGGTCCTGCTAAAAAGGTAGGATGGCATAATTGACATGCAGGATTTACACAGATCTCCACATTTATCTCGGGGATAACACCTCACAGGCTCAGCAATCTGGCACCTCAGATCCCTCTCTCTCTCTCCTTTCTCCCTCTCCTCTCCCTCTCTCTCAGTGCTCTGGTCTCACAGTGGGTGATCACCAGGCTGAGCTGATGCGGCCTGAAAGGCAGCACTGTTTAACGAGCAGCGCAGGGCGTGCGAGTGAGGAGACAACAGGTGGACCGTCAGATTGATGCAGCTGCAGCTGTGGAAGCACCACTATTCTTGCCAGCTGTCGGCCTGAATAATAATCATTAAAAAAGGGATCTTTGCAAAGAACCTAGCATGCTGCCAAGATGTTTGCCTATTCCTGCATCACATGGGCGGGAAGGAAAATAAGTTATAGACATAGAGATGTTGTTCCTTCCTCTGGTTAAGTGACACTGCATGGCTTCGCTCATGGCGGTTGCATCATGTAAATATTGAAATGTGTGTGGCTCCTGTCTACAGAACATGCACCAGTTACAGTGCCTAGTGAAAGTCTACCCACCGATTGCACACTCTTCACAGTCTTTTGCTGCCTTCAAATTTAATCTAAAAAGGAATTACATTTAGATGTTTTTTTCTAAAGATCTACATAACCTACTCCACAATTTCAAAGTGAAAGATTTGTTTTTATTTTATTAAAATATGAATAACACAAAGACGAAGATGTCTTGATTGCATATGTCTTCACAGCCCCTTGGAGGAAGCACCTTTGGCAGCCATTACAGCTGTGAATCATTTTGAATGAGATTCTAACATCTTTGCACTCTTAGGGCAACATATGTTTATTGTTGTTGCCACGATAGCTCAAGCTCAGTAAATTTGGTTAGGAATCATTGATGGACAGCAATATTCAATCTAATTTAAGTCAGGACTGATACTGGACCACTCAGGAACACTCAACACCTCTTGGAAAGCCATTCTGGTGTGTCCTTGGCATTAACATTTGGGTAATTGTCCCGCTGATATTTTGAATATTTATCTCAGGGTTATGTTTTCGGAAGACTAAGACAGGTTTTCCTCTAACTTTTTACCTTGGCTTTGCTGCTTTCCCATTTCTTCAAATCCTGAAAAACTTCAGTCCTGCCACTGACATGATGCTGCCACCACAATTATTTCACTCTGTGTTGTGTTGTTTTGGGTTTGTCCCAAACCTGTAGTTTTTAATTGAGGCCCAAAATGTGTTTATTTGCCAAATTGTCTTGCAGTATTACTTAATGGCCTTGTTGCAAACAGAACAGATGATTTGGAGTGGATTCATTATTTTGACATTGTCATGGAGGCCAGTAATGTGGAGTGAATGTGGAGTGAATGCAATGTGGTTGATACTCTATATTTCCAAGTATTGTGGTGGCAGAGCATTATGTTATACGTACAGTATGCCCGTCACTGGCAGGGGCTGGGAAGTTTGTCAGACTCAAAATAAATATGAAAGTAACAAAGCTCAGGTTAAAAGAGGAAAACCCGCCCTAGTCTCCTGAAAACCTAACCCTGGGATAGAGTTGTACAGTTACAACCGGAGGACTAAACAGATTGTAATGATAAAGAGGTGCTCAGTGTTCCTGAATGGTCCAGTCCCAGTCCTGACTTGAAAATCAGAGACAAGGTTTGAATATTGCTGTCCATCAACGATTCCCAACCAAATGTACTGAGCTTGAGCAATTTTGACAAAAACAATGGTTATTTGTTGCCCTGAGAGTTGTGTACGTTTGGAAGGATCTTCATCAAAATGAATCACAGCTGTAATGACTGCAAAATGTATTTTCACCAAGTACTAATATAAGTAATCAATACATGTTTATTATTTGTATTCATTTGGACAATTTTCTATAATAGTTATTTCACTTGTGGAGTAGGTTGTGTACATCGGTAGGAAATAAATCAAATGTAATTCCTAATGTAACATTTCACGTCAGCAAAATGTGAAGACTGTGCAAGGGGTGGGTAGGCTTTCACTAGGCACTGCAACTGCTGAGAGGAATCTGGAGTCTGATCTGAATCATGATGCATGGCTCTGTGCAACGCCACTCTCCAAACTTGGCACGGAAAGGGATCGACTTCATTGCTCAGGGCACACAACGTATAGTGAGCTAAATGTATTTAATTCATTTGGTGTTGCTGTGTGAAGTTGTTGCCCTGAAAGCGCAATGCTGTGTCCACCTTCATTACTCTGCAATCGATCATCATTTGGGCGACCACTTCTTTGGAAATGACTAGGCTGTGGTCTACATGCTCTTAAAGACCTCAGCCAAATCAATAGTGACAACAGAAACTGTTTCTATACTGGGACAAAAAAGGATTACTTTATTCCAAAGTTAAGTTTTATTTACATTTTTTTCAAGGGTTTCAACACACACGATACTTGACAGTACTGCAAATCATGACAACACTACTGTTCTACAAACAAATCAATATGCAAATCATGTTTTATTTCATGTGCGCTACCAATGGCAAGAGCAGTTGAAAGACCACTACATTATAATGTAATGGCATGTTTTCCATACCTACAGTAGAAGGAAGAGGGAGGGCCAGTAAGTAAAGCATGCTCTCCAACATAATTGTTATCATACACTGTGGCCGGCAAACGGTGTGAATATTGGCACATTTTAATAAGTAGAAGCTAGTATGTTTAGAGGCCGTTTCTATGGTAACAATGCTATCTCTTCACTCTCTTGTTGACAATCCATTAGATTCCTCCAGTAATACTGATGGAAATCCTGAGTTTAGGTTAGATTAGATTAGTTTAATAGTCACATGTATATAGTTGCAGATGTAATTCTTGAGTGCCAAACTTTAACAATGCATTGAAATAAAAAAAAATATATATATAATTAAAACATGGATAATAATACAAATAAATGTAAATAGAAATGTACATAAAGGAGGGGGGGGGGATCTGGGTGGGCAGGGGCAGGAGGAGGAGAACAGTGATTATCTTAACTCCAAATGCGGACATTGCATGAATGATTTTAAAACTCTAAAAGTCTTTATTTATGAATCGATACTTGAGCTTAGGTAATTGCGAAGCCTCAGCAGGCCAGAATTTTGATTTATGGTGCATCTTGACAGAAGTGCTTAGAGACCCTTAAAAATTGAGAGACACATTAAAGCTACAGCTGTTTATCCGTCTGCAGTCAATAGAATGTAAAATACATCTTGCTTGATTATCTCACTGCCTTAAAAAGGGACTTTAGGTCCTAAATGGTGCCCCTAAAAATGGGGCTGAATTGAGAACATGGATATCGCACATGAAAACGTAGCTCCCTGTCCATGGCTTTGTAAGCTATCAATCACCTTTCTTCAAATGACGTAGGCATTGATGTCAAGTGTCATCCCCCTTCTCTGGTCTGGTGTGAGACTGTGGTTACTGATGCTATGTCTGAGGTCAAAAGTCGCTCATAGAGGCTCAACATAGAGGTCATGCTTCACGAAACCTGCTCACATTACCTATGACTGATGATAGCATGGCTCTAGCGGCGCTGTCACCACTGTTCACTGCCTCACCTCATCCATCAGAGGGGTGCTCATCTAGCCACACGCCCATCCAAACACCTCACTGGACCAGGACAGACACTATTGATGGTGCTCCAAATGAATATTCATGAATCATAGTTTTGTTTTGTTTGGAGATCCATTTTTAAGAGAGAGGGAAAACCACTTAGACCTTCGACACCAGAGGGCTCCCAGTAGTTGAACAGATGGGCTTAACCCTCGCTCAGCAGATGTTGATGATTTATGATCTTTTTTTTGCCAGATTAGAGCACTCTGCCTCGACAGCCGCACGGTGGCCTTTTGGAGGTATCAAGCATTTGCCATTGGATGAAATGGTTCATCACCAACAGCCACCTGTGTAGCATTACTCTTCATTAGGAAAACGCATCACACTAATCCAGTTAAATGCTTTACTGATAATAAAACACTATGATACAAAGGGATGTGTTCCATCTATGGTCAACA
The DNA here is from genome assembly GCF_057628025.1 of Oncorhynchus mykiss. Classification (NCBI taxonomy): domain Eukaryota; kingdom Metazoa; phylum Chordata; class Actinopteri; order Salmoniformes; family Salmonidae; genus Oncorhynchus; species Oncorhynchus mykiss. Next base: position 75,258,336 of record NC_143033.1, read on the forward strand.
ACTGCAACTCTTTAAATATAGCAACCACACAATTCATATTAAGGCGTTAGAGACTTTGATATGGCACAGCTTCATGAAAGAAGGAAAAAGAACATTGTTTCGTGACCACTGTCCCGAAGGAACCAACATCTTTGAAATCTCCTGACTTTTAATGTCCCTAATCCAGGAGTTATCCTTGAATTTCTCTGTTGGTAATTAATACATGTGCAGGGCAACGAACTAAGTCAATCTTCCGACTAAGATCCCTTATGGGTAAAGTATTACCTTTCATTCCCTGACGACGGGCGAGATAAGAAATCTTCTAAAATCAAAGGGAGAGTGTTTTCTTCATAGCCACAGGCGCCAGATTACCCATCAGCGATGGCCATGCAAAGATGCAAAACGGAGGTTGAAAGAATAACCCGTTGTGATTTGTCAGATGGGGCGGAAGTATAATTTGTACTGATAAACAAGCCAGGCTCGACGTGTGTAAATGAGCCTTACATATGGGTGGGAGTGCAGCTACATGATATCAAAAGGGGGAAAACATTAGCGCGTCTGTCTGCTGCTGTGCTGCGGCGGCGGCAGCGCCAATTTGGACTTTTCTCTAAGGCAATGAGTTCCTTTCAATTCAGTTTCTCCTTCGCTCTCTTGAATTCCCACAGTAGAATAGACAGAATTACAGTGTGTAATGTTCATATTTTCCTTGTCTGTTTAGCAGACAAGCACGTTATTAATTAGATAAGCAGGGTATTTGTCACGCCCTGACCTTAGAGTTCCTTATTATTCTCTATGTTTGGTTAGGTCAGGGTGTGACTCGGGTGGGAAAGTCTATGTTTTCTATTTCTTTGTTTTTGGCCGTGTGTGTTTCCCAATCAGAGGCAGCTGTCTATCGTTGTCTCTGATTGGTTGATAAGTTGTCATTTTCCTTTTGGGTTTTGTGGGATCTTGTTTTCTGTTTCGTGTCTGTGCCTGACAGAACTGTTCGCTTTCGTTTATTTGTCTTTGTTATTTTGTTTTGGTGTCATCAATAAAAAAGACGATGTACGCCTACCACTCTGCGCCTTGGTCCACTCTTCATTCTACAAACGAGAGCCGTTACAGTATTAGACAATCCATTCCAGAGGCAGGAAGTATTTCATTGCAGATGGCAGTGAGGCTGTCTCCATCAAATCACACTTGTTCCATTGACTTCACTTTTTAAAACATACCTGTTGTGTCCGCTGTTTGGCTGTACATACCAATGGGAGTAGTGCTCTGCATCATAAAAAACAGATACCAATTGCTTTACAGGGTGTGTATCATCAAAAGCCCACACATATAGATCCATACTAAGCACCACAGACATATACTATTGCATGGATTTCACATTGCATTTCATCTCTTAATAATTCACTTAAAAATTGAAAGCACTGTCAATCTGATCCATCATAGAATCTCTCTCAGGCAAAGACAAGCATCTATCCACAGCATTAGCATGCACAGGGGCAGATTTGAGGCAATGTGATCACTTGACATTCAAAGAGAGAGAGATAAGTATTGATTATGGTGAGGAGGGTTTGGCACTTCCACGGCTTGAAGCAGCTACTGTTAAAACATGCAGCACAGGGTTTGGCAGTGTACACTCACCTCTCTGCCGGAACCTCAGCCATTACTGCAAAGTGATTCACCCACCTACACTGTGATGGAACTCTGTATGGAAACTCCATCTAGGTAGGCAAGTGTTTATCTTAATGATCTATTACATGATCTTGCTGAGAGACTGCTGATTTGTAAAGACAATAGACTATATTAAATCATATATTTACAGTTCTGATTCGCACACCTCATACCATACATGCATTTCCTGTAATTATCAAACTATCATGAATCCAATCTCATCTAAAGGGGAGATGTTAGACTTCAGTCATTACAGATATATTTTCCTGAAGTAAGACATAGCAAATTCACTGCATTTCTAATTATTTATTTTTTTTAAGACTTACTGATGGTTCACCTTTTTTTGTGGTTGCTAAAATTCGCTTAATTTCAGTTTATGTGACAAAACAAGCAAGTATAGTATAGAGAATCATTGTACCATCTAAACCGTTGTGAAATATATTTTCCATAACCAAATATAACATTTTCAGCTTTTCGAAGCTTGTGTACAAAATCTAAAGTAAAAGACCCAAAAACGAAATAACGCACAAAGAACAGATATCGCTACTTAGACTTGCTTTCAATGAGAATTACAGATCTATAACACACATTTCTATGTGAAAAATGTATTTCCTAGCTACAGAGGAACCAGAATCATTTGGACTTTGTGGGTCTTACTCCTGAGGTCTTTTCATGGAACAGGATGTTGGTGGTGTGTGTGTGTGTGTGTGTGTGTGTGTGTGTGTGTGTGTGTGTGTGTGTGTGTGTGTGTGTGTGTGTGTGTGTGTGTGTGTGTGTGTGTGTGTGTGTGTGTGTGTGTGTGTGTGTGTTGGTCCCACCTTCACTTAAGGGTGAATGATAGACTCGAGCATCATACCTAGTGGAACACATATTTTACTATACAACTAAACAATATGGACAACATCAATATATTTGGCTTCAACTTCTTTAGCTTTTCGTATCATCTGATATGCCTGACGCATTGACACAAACAATGTTTTCGGGCAGAGACTTCACAGACAGTGTGCTGTTTCAAAACGGCAATGTTCATGTCATTTGTAAATGTATGCATAGGACTACTGTATAATGTATTGAAGAAAAATGTTTTTGACAGGTTTTTAAAACAAGTAAACAAAAAAGATGATGTGGTGTTGTTATGCCTGATTGAATATGTTTTTAAAATAATACATCTGCTATTATTGTTACTATTTCTGACAGTTTCTTGGCATGTACATACATTGCTTTATCTTTCCTCTGTATGATGAGGTTGACCTTTTCACCCTGAATTTCTGCAGTGGGCCTCATATGCACATTCCGTCATCCAAGAGTATGTCATTCAGTGAAGGAAGGAAATACTTTTTCTCGTACACTCACTCAAAAAAGCCAGATCAATAAGAAAGCCTCTGAAGTGAGCACATTGACAAACCCGTTATGTATCGCCAGTTTTAATGGGTTCTCATGCACAGGATATTCATCAACCCATGCGGTGCTTCAGCCTGCAGGTATACAGCCCCCGTGGTATTTTGTAGCCCTGCCCTGTAATTACTTGCAGAGAAGATGGCAAGGGAGAGGGGGACGGGGGACGGGGGGGACGTTCAATATGCCTCGCTGCCGTGCCACTTGTGTGATGCTTGTTTTCTAAAGGATTTATTCCGTCATAAAGCAGTCAGCATGAGGCTGCCTGGCACACCAGAACGATTTTCATCTTTGTGCACTCGTATATGAGTTGTGACTGATTAAAATTACCCCCCCCCCGAGCCAACCCCTGCGAAGGAAATCTTCTCAACAATTAGACTCCTATTATAATTTATCTGTCTCCTTTTCACATGGACACTCTTCTTCAGCAGGGTTGTACAGCATGATCAGGGGCTCAACTGCTTTTAAACAACAGTGATCTTGAGGAAATTATACCTTTGTGAACTGGAGACAGCACTTTATTCGTAAACCCAACAACACTCTGAAACTGACACTGGAAGCAAAATTTGTTTTGCATCCCATTAGTTTCTAGATGTATCAGGGATCTAAATGGCCATCTCTGCCACCTTCAATAAAGTCTCCTAAGTAAACGCCAACACATTTCTTCTTGAGACGGGTCCAGGTCACTGCTCAGTAAACGCCATACACAGTTAATGAGTCAAACAAGCTGCCCTTTTCAAGGGGAAGTTTGCGAATGCCATTTTGTATGCTTTCTAAAAGATACTATCTCTGCAATTGTGCCATCTTTGTTTTGCAGGACTGAAATACAACAGGACCCAAGGGCAACCATCCAGCTTTAGGACATCAGCTTTGTATTTCCAGCTTATCTGCAACTTCCAGGCTCCATTAGATACAGAAAGTCCTCAACCTTCAGTCATATTGTTTCTTGCCACTGAATGCTCAGGGACTGTCAATAGACTTTATTTGGATTTCAATTGTCCCGAGATACAATTCAGACAATGCCTATATGACAAACATGTCCTTCAAATCAGAGGCATTTATAGACCCTCCATGTTTCAATGAAATGTTGAACGTGTGTTTCATAGTATAGAACTACGCAGTTTCTTCAGTTGGGATTTGCAAACTGGAATCTCACCTTTAATTTAAACGGATGTAGTTTGACTACAAAACTGTGGCTCAGTCTAGCATATGCCACCACAGTGTGCTACAATGCCTGTGTCACAGTGTTCATTGTCTTTAAATGACAAGAGGCAGGGTGTGATGTTGACTATAATGGAGGGGTTTCAAACACTGTCAACATTTACAATTTCATTCACCAATCATTTCCATCCATTTCAAACAAACAGATTACAGTCTGCGTATGATAATGAAGGACATTTATCAAAGGCACATCCCACTGGGCACAAACTGGTTGAATCAACGTTGTTTCGACAGAATTTGTCAACGAATTGTGACATGGAAAACACATTGGATTTGAAAAAGTCATCAAAGCTGTTGTTTTGAGGGTGAAACTTGTTTTGAGGGTAATTATGTCATCATGGTAACCAGCATTTCAGCATAGACAAACCTTTAAATATATTTGATCAATGTTTATATATGTCATGTTCACCTTTAAAACAACGTCAGATCGTCAGCATTATATCCACAATCAGAAAAAAATAAGTCCTACAAGAGAATTGATATATCAACAGCGACTCTTTGGTCTCCCATCCAGGTTGTTAACCAAGCCCAGCCCTGTTTAGCTAAGATATGTGTCACTGACCATTGCCAATGTGCTATTTTGAGAATAATTGTTGAGAGCTCTAACATCTAAAACTAAATAGATTCAATGTTGCTGTCAAAGTCATTCCATAAGGGTAGGTTTTAACAGAGAAAATGAAATGTGACCATACTTTATCACTTACAGTATGTCATCAATGTTGCTATTTAGGCCTATATAGCATTTGCAAAGTCATCAACAGCAATTGTTTCATTTCAACCCAGAATTCAACCAGAAATAGACAATACAATAGGCCAAATGTAATGATTGGTTTAAATAATGGTTGAAAGCACAGGGATAGACATTTGGGTGACAACTAAACCACACACCCGACATTGTGTTCCATTTGAATTTGGTTGGGCTTTTAGATGGTTGAAAGCATAGCAATACCACATTGGACATTCAACTAACTTTTGGCTGTCTTTTTGAATGGGTGAATATAGGTTGTAATTTCATTGATCGACATCTCAGCCAAATATGACCCAATTACCCACGTTGAAATGTCATAGTGTGCCCAGTGGGATGCTTGTTATCCCAAAGGAGAGGGAGGAATTGCAGCACATGTGCTACTTCAAGCTGATATCCTATTAGCACCACAGACACTTCCCTCACATGTGCCATTTAATTATCTTGTCTGAATTTAAAAGATGATTATTTCACAATTACACCAACTTTTCTCATAATCCTGCCTTGTAACATGTTTGACATGATAGCATCTCAGATATATTTTTTTCCATAGCAGGTCTAATCCTATTTCTCATCCGTATGAGGTGAGATGAAATATGCAAAGTAAAGCACATAACGTATTATGTCCACTGCATTAATATGGAAAAAACCAATCTGATTGTTATAGATTCCAGCTGGTGTTACTGCATAATTTACCAAGACACCTCTTGGTGATGAAACTGACTTGGGTTATGCTGGTCTCACTCAAAATCTCTTGGTTTGTCCACATACTAGTCAACACCCAATGCAAACAGCTATTCATGACACCGTATTGTAGCCATAACTGGACTCAAAGTCATCAGTACTATAAACTATAATATCAACAGGTCTTAACCTCTTGACAAGAATGTTGGTGTTGTATTGAGTCTGTGATTGCTGCAGGTCCTATGCTTCTCTGCGTGATGGTCCCTCAGGCCAAGGCCCAGTACTGATGCTCTCAGAGCAGCACCAACTCACTTCTGGGTTAGACCAAATGGGACTCCATGACCTCTCAGCTGCCAATCCAACACCTAAAGATTACTACAAGCTTCACTCCGTTGGTCTACGTGCATACACGTGGGCGGAGTGGGATATTTGGAGTAGCAAAAACCTTTTGGTAACATGAAATCCTTACCATTCCCACTCACATTCACAGGGGAGCGATAAGCAAAGTTTTTCATTTTTGTCTTTTCATTTTGTGAAAGCAAGTCACCTTCCCTTGCTAGTAGTAGTTAGCTAGCTGACTTTAGCCTGGCTAAAAACATAACAAGCTAGCTAGCCCTTTTAGCTTCCCACCTCTCCATGTCAAATAAGGCATGTCTCACTCTCAATTTTCAGGTATTACAAGGAGCTTCCCCTTTTGTGATGAAAAACGGCATTGCAATACTGAATCTTGGGTCTGCGTAGAGCGTGTAGAGGCTTGAGACATTCCAATAAGAGACCCTATTGAGGAGGATACTGATGTCGTACTGATGCTGGGGCCGCTACAGTATTGTGGTATTGTAACTGCAGATTTTGGCATGCTGTTCTACCATATGTTTCTTTGCTCTGTCTACAAAGCATGACTGGTCTCTTTGATTACACTTTACACATTGTTAACCATATACCCAGAGCATCTGGGTTTGAGCACGCCAGTATGTCATGCTTAGGTAACTTCTCTACAACATGCAGCGCATCTACTGCAATCAATTCTGTTACAAAGCATAGATGCCTTCTACAAGACAGTGATGCTTTCTTTTATCTTCAGTATGATTCCTTATTATGTAGTACTTTATATCATTTTTTCAACAAGAGAATAATGCTTTGTTGTCTTGTCCAGGAAATCACCAGTTACCATGCCGGATTAAAGGTACTATGTCCTCACAAAGTTATGCACGAGTTTACTAAATTGACAACCTATCACCACCAGTAGACACATCATCATCATCATCATCATCATAAGCATCACTACTTACATTGGCTTCAGAAAGTATTCATACCCCCTAAATTATTTCACATTTTGTTGTGTTTCAGTCTGAATACATACAGTAAGTATTCACACCCCTAAGTCAATACTTTGTAGAAGCACCTTTGGCGGCGATTACAGCTGTAAGTATTTTGGGGTAAGTCTCTAAGTGCGTTGCACACCTGGATTGTAAGATATTTGCCCAGAATTATTTGTACAATTCTTCAAGCTCTGTCAAGTTGAATGTTGATCATTGCTAGACAGACATTTTCAAGTCTTGCCATAGATTTTAATGTTGATTTAAGTCGAAACTGTATCTACGCCACTCAGGAATATTAGATGTTGTGTTAGTAAGCAACTCCAGTGTAGATTTGGCCTGGTATTTTAGGTTATTGTCCTGCTGAAAAGTACATTTGTCTCACAGTGTCTGTTGGAAAGCAAACTGAACCAGATTTTCCTCTAGGATTTTGCCTGTGCTTGTAGCTGTATTCTGTTTATTTTTATCCTAAAAAACTCCTTAGTCCTTGGCAATCACAAGCATACCCATAACATGATGCAGCCACCACCATGCTTAAAAATATGAAGAGTGGTACTCAGTGAATTTATTGTGTTATAATGCTTTGTATTCAGGACAAAACATGTATTTATTTGCCACATTTTGTTGCAGTTTTACTTGAGTGCCTTGTTGCAAACACAATGCATGTTATGGAGTATTTTATTCTGTACAGGCTTCCTTCTTTTAAATCTGTCATTTATGTTAGTGTTGTTAACTAACTACATTGTTGTTGATCCATCCTCAGTTTTGTCCTATCACAGCCATTAAACTCTGCAACTGTTTTAAAATCACCATTGTCCTCATGGCGAATTCCCTGAGCGGTTTCCTTCCTCTCCGGCAACTGAGTTAAGAAGGACGCCTGTATCTTTGTAGTGACTGGGTGTATTGATACACCATCCAACATGTAATTAATAATTTCACCATGATCAAAGGGATATTCAATGTCTGTTTTTTTTCTACCAATAGGTGCCTTCTTTGTGAGGCATTGGAAAACCTCCCTGGTAGTTGTGGCTGTATCTGTGTTTGAAATTCACAAACACAGATTCAGGGACCTGACAGATAATTGTATGTGTGGGGTACAAAATCATGTTAAACACTATTATTGCACACAGAGTGAGTCCATGCAACTCATTATGTGACTTGTTAAGCAAATGTTTACTTCTGAACCTATCTAGCCTTGCCATAACTAAGGGGTTGAATACTTATTGACTCAAGCTTTTCATTTTTATTACTTCGTAAACATTTCAAAAGCCTAATTCCACTTTGACATTATGGGTTATTATCTCTAGACCTGTGACACAAAATCAAAATGTAATACATTTTTAATACAGTCTATAACACAACTAAATGTGGAAAACGTCAAGGGGTGTGAATACTTTTTGAAGGTACTGTGTGTCTTTTTCCAATGGCAATATCGAACAGGACAGCTCCGTCTCCTCCACTCCTTACCGTCATGAGAAGCTGTACTTCTTTTCAGTATCCGCAGCACGATCTAACTCTCTTCCACAAATAACCAAGCTAAGGCAACGTGCATACAAAATAGCTGACTCAATCTTCAAGCTGCATAATCAAGATAAGAAAGACAGGGACAGGAAAAGGGAGATGCGGGATGCTAATGTGAGGTAAAGCTCCAGCGACAGCAGCTATGAAACTGTGTGAGGATGTTTTAAAATCGTCAAAACTCTCCCGGTTTAGCTGCAAATATCAAGTTAGGTTGCTCATCCCACCACTATTTACAAAGACGTGGAACGTAAATGGTGTCATGAAAATGAGGGGTAAACAAGAGGAAGAAATAAAAACATAGATTTGTTTTAATTATTGTCTTCGTAGCCTACTGTCTTTATGCATACATGTTTCGTTCAATATATTGATATAGCACTTGTGCCAAGTGCCATGTGCGCGCGTAATAGATGAGTATACCTTTTATTTTACTTGTCAACTGTGTAAGCCGAGGGTTTATGCTCCACTATACACAACAGCTCAAGCTGTTGTCGTAATATGTTTGGCTGAGTATCAGCTGAGCATTAGGCTCTTGTCATGGCAACCTTTGTTAGCGAACCACCACTTTCTCAGCCCTCATGCAAATAAGGCCTACTCAATATCGTGAATCAATTTAGAATTTCATTATCAATGTCACACATTCATCAAAGTGGTGCAGTTGATCCACAAAAATAATACAATATCTGCATATTGGTCAAAAAAATAAGAAACACAAAAAAAGACCGATAGACAGATATTGCAACAAGATTTGTAAACAATATTTACAAACACCTAGGCTATACAATATACATACAAGATGAATAGCAAAGACGCCTTATATTCAACCAAGTAGATGTAGGCTGCACCCCCTGTCCCATGCACTAGCTCTGCCTATATCCATAGAGGGTCATGTTGTTTGTGTAGGTCTGACTTCAACCATATGAATGTGTGACATTGGATATGAATCACAGGATATAAACAAGTATTTGTCATTGAATAAAATCAACTGCATTCCAAAATCTCTGAGATAATTCAATCATCTGATGTTACTTTTATGGGGATAAATCCATACCCTAATTTAGCCTGTCTGGGTGTTTATATAAAGGTCACAAACCCTTATTTCACATGAATTACAAAATGTATTACCATGCTCAGAGGCATGCAACCTAGAGTCTACATAGTCACCGATTAATTATACCTGCGATATTTAACTGCACATGGTGCAGCAATATGTTACAGTAGGCTAAGTATTTCTGCGTACTGTAGGGTATGTCATGTAGACTCACCGGTACAGATTAGCCCTGTTGACTGGGTCAGTTCCTCGTGTCCTCACGGACTTGGCGCGCCTAGCACATCGGGCTGTACTCTGGATGTAATACAGTATGTTGCTTAGTCTGTAACCTACCATTCTGCATGCAAACTCAAATTCTGAACGTTTAAAACCTCTGAGAAATTATCCGATAAGGTGTCGCCTTGACGTCAGCAAGGATCTGCGCACTAGTGTACATTAAGCAAATGTTTCATAATTTAATTCAATAGGAAAGTAACACAGTTGTCATATAATTCTCAGAAACCCCATGAAGCGAAGCCATGAGAGAAATATATTCTATGGTTCAAGGCGAACTCTAGCGGTAAAGAGGGTCCGTTCGCTGTCCATGGTGTTGAAATGCATTTCAGGCAATAGTGGCTACTTCAATTTTGGCGTCCCTTTTACTTTTGCATTACAATTGCATATTACATACAATGAACATGAAATTGGATAAGATCAAGATGTTTGGGGGATGGCAACGCTGATTTTCTATTTAGTCTACATGGTTGTGTATTTCTCTATATGGGACAGATTATTATAAACCTAGCTATATCCAATAACTTAGAAACCACTCTACGTGAATATTATTTTTAACGTGCTACAGTTTAAATGCCTAGATTTGATCGTTCACTGATAAAATAAACACATTCCAAACAACTTAAACTATGCATGTCACCATAAAGGCATGTGCAACATTTGTTTAAGTTTTATGCATGCATATGCAACTTCAAACCAGTTCTACATTTTCTACAGTTAACTCAAGAATAAGTGATATGCTACAATGTGTTGCCAACACACATAGCCATTGGAATATGGCTCATGTGTGAAAACTATTCTTGCTAATAAAATGCAATCACTTTTACATCGTTGACTTTCAATGTACTGTGCCGATATTTTAAGACACGACTAAAACGTGTACATTGAATATGTTGTAGAATATGGTCGTATTGTGTTAACTGCGGCATTGAAGCGTATTAGAGTATAGCATTCCTCCACTAACCAGAAACATTTAAGCTCTTACCTGCTTACAACAGCGGAGCAGAATCCCTCTAGCCTTTCCCGATCAAAAACTGGAACCCTATGTCACCAAGACATTTTCAAGGAGGCAGCAGGTTTCTGATGAAAAATCCAGGGTTTTGTTGGTCTCGGGGATAAAAGAAATGCAGCTCCTCACTGCGTCAAGCACAAGCCTCAAAGATCCATTAAACAGTGAGTGATTAATTCAAGCCAGAGAGCCCTGATCGAAATCTCTTTCACTCCTTGCCTTTATGTATTCCCGAACCGGAGTCGGGAGTTTCCATTATGCCGCGACAGGGCTCTTTTTTCAATCATATCGGGGCTGACACCACGTTTTAACCATAATCGACGGGTTATTATTTCAGTTGGGAAGCGCAGGAGAAGGAGAAGAAGCATGTTGATCCTCAAGCCCAGTTGGGGTGAAGATAAATCTCATAATAAGATTGTTTGTCACCGCAAGGCTATAAATGGTGGAGTTCAACACAGTCTGGAGGGTAATTGTAAATCCTTTTGTTGAAGAGTGCCATTGCACCTCAAAATATAGTATAGATCAGCTATATATATATTATAGGGCCTACATACTTAAACTGGCCTCACAACATGTTCATGTAGTAAAATGTTATCACCCTATTTGTTCTTTGGTGGGACTTCAAGATGTGTTGATAGGCACATCTTGAATGTTGATAGGCATGGTTCATTTGTATGCAAACATGGAGCTTATTCACACTGAGGTATATTATTTTACTAAATTCTTAAAGGGACACTGTTTTGTAATAAGTATATATTTTTTGTAAATCAATTACATCATATTTTCCCTTAATTTTGTGTTTGTCAACTTGTCAGAAAGATACGCTGGTATAGCTTTCCAAAATATAAACACACATTTATTGAAATTGATATAAAGACTTTGAAATTAACTGTACATTAAGACCATCCAGTACAACTTGGGCCATGCCATAACAACCACAGGTCGTTCAACTCCTGAAGCTGGATATTGTTAGCCGTTGATTCCCATGAGAGCTCTTACATTTGATTTATAGAGAGTGCAGCCTGATGTCCTCTATGGTGACGTAGGCTGGATGGGGGATGACCAGTGCGGCCGGCTGGCCAGGTGGCAGATGCTTGTCTGTCAGAGTGAGGGAGTGGGCTTGTGAGGAGCTGGCGCAGGAGGCTGCATTGCCCTTGTCTCATTGCAGCACTCAGGCTCTGGACATAGGCAGGCGGACGGCCGGGCAGCATGGTTCTGCTTCTGCAGCACTGGGGTTGGCAGGAGCACTGTGTCACTCTCACTAATATCTTTATGATACTGGGGGAAGCCTGCTGCTGGGCTGGGCTGGGTTTCCCTGGCCCTGGCTGTTGCAGTGCTGCCTAGCTGCCTGGATGTCTTTGGGCCTGGGGCAGCAGCTGCACACGCCCCACTCCTCAGTCAGGCATCAGGGGCTACAGCTCTCTCTCTCTGAGACATATGGGTTATTCCTCTATCCTCCCTTGGCTTCCAGTAAAAACTATTTATTCTGTTTCAGCAGGCAGAACTAATTAATTTAGGTTGTAACCTGCCTAGGTTGAACCTGGGATGACCTCTGCCCCCCAATAGAAAATTAATACACAAACCACATACCCAATTCTGTTTATTCAGTCCATCAGAACCTACAGTTCAGGACATTGACACCAATGTGCATTGGGGAATAGAGTACAGGTTCTAGGAATAACTGCTTATTAAGCATGTAAAGCCAACATTAACTATCTTAAGTAGCTTTCAATGCGAAAGAGAATATTTTAATGTCAGTAAATGGAGTTTTGGGGAAAGAAGGCTAAGCAGGCCAATAGGTCGAAATGTCGGGTGTTATTTATTCAAATCCTCCATTTACTGGCAAAGCCTGTTTGGGGCTGAGGAGAAGAGACGACAGGGCTAGTTATAATTCAGTCCAGGACATGGTGAGTTGCAGTTGGTATCCATCAGATAATTCCTGGGCTTCAATACCTCTTCTGCCAATTGGCCAGGACCCTTTGCTGCCGACACGGAGCCCCGCCAATCCATCACGACTGGTCTGCCGACGTAACCGTCAAAGGGGGGTGTCAACAGACTCTCCTGTTGCGACGTCCCCCTGAGGCCAGTCTGCTAGCCTGCTGCTAGCCCCGGCCTGCTAGCTGTCTGAATCACCATGCCTTCAGCTCGCCTAGCTACTCACTGGACCCTATGATCACCCATGATCAGCTACACATGCCTCTCCCTAATGTCAATGCCTTGTCTTTTGCTGTTTTGGTTAGTCATTTTTGTCTTATTTCACTGTAGAGCCTCCAGCCCTGCTCAATATGCCTTAGCTAGCCCTTATGTTCCACCCCCTACACATGCGGTGACCGCACCTGGCTTAAATGGTTCCTCTAGAGACAAAACCTCTCTCATCATCACTCAATGCCTAGGCTTACCTCCACTGTACTCACATCCTACCACACCCTTGTCTATACGTTATGCCTTGAATCTATTCTTCCTCGCCCAGAAACCTGCTCCTTTGACTCTATGTTCCGAACGCACTAGACGACCAGTTATTTTAGCCTTTAGCCATACTCCTATCCAACTCCTCCTTTGTTCCTCTGGTGATGTAGAAGTTAACCCGGGCCCTGCAGCCCCCAGCATTTCTCCCATTCCCCAGGCGCTCTCATTTGTTGACTTCTATAACCGTAAATGCATTGGTTTCATGCATGTTAACATTAGAAGCCTCCTCCCTAAGTTTGTTTTATTCACTGCTTTAGCACACTGTGCCAACCCGGATGTCCTAGCCGTGTCTGAATGCTGGCTTAAGAAGGCCACCAAAAGTCCTGAAATGTTCATCCCTAACTATAACATTTTCCGACAAGATATAACTACCAAAGTTCTGTCATAGTATCCAGGTCTGTGCCCAAACAATTCGAGCTTCTACTTGTTAAAATCCACCTTCCCAGAAACAAGTCTCTCACCGTTGCTGCATGTTATATACCCCCCTCGGTCCCCAGTCGTGCCCTGGACACCATATGTGAATTGATCGCCCCCCATCTATCTTGAGAATTCGTACTGTTAGGTGACCTGAACTGGGACATGCTTAACACCCCGGCCGTTATCATCCTGACCAACCTGCCCTCTAAATACACCACTGCTGTCTTCAACCAGGATCTCAGCAATCACTGCCTCATTGCCTGTGTGCGTACTGGATCCGTGGTCAAATGACCACCCCTCATCACTGTCAAACGCTCCCTAAAACACTTAAGCGGGCAGGCCTTTCTAATCAACCTGGCCCGGGTATCCTGGAAGGATATTGACCTCATCCTGTCAGTAGAGGTTGCCTGGTTGCTCTTCAAAAGTGCTTTCCTCTCCATCTTAAATAAGCATGCCCCTTTCAAAAAATGGAGAACTAACAACAGATATAGCCCTTGGTTCACCCCAGACTTGACTGCCCTTGACCAGCACAAAAACATCCGGGATATGCAACTTTTCAGGGAAGTCAGGAACCAATATACTCAGTTAGTTAGGAAAGCTGAGGCTAGCTTTTTCAAACAGAAAATTGCTTCCTGTAGCACTAACTCCAAAAAGTTTTGGAACATTGTAAAGTCCATGGAGAATAAGAGCACCTCCTCCCAGCTGCGCACTGCAGTGAGGATAGGAAACACTGCTAAATCTACGATAATCGATCATTTCAATAAGCAGTTTTCCACGGCTGGCCATGCTTTCCACCTGGCTACCCCTACCCTGGCCAACATCTCAGCTCCCCCTGCAGCAACTTGCTCCCCCTTGCGCTTCTCCTTCACCCAAAACCAGAGAGCTGATGTTCTGAAAGAACTGCAAAATCTGGATCCCTACAAATCAGCTAGGCTAGACAATCTGGACCCTCTCTTTCTAAAATTATCAGCCGAAATTGTTGCAAGCCCTATTACTAGCCTATTCAACCTCTCTTTCATATCGTTTGAGATCCCCAAAGATTGTAAAGCTGCCTCAATCATCCCCCTCTTCAAAGGGGGATACACTCTTGACCAAAACTGCTATAGACCTATATCCATCCTGCCCTGCCTTTCTAAAATCTTCGAAAGCCAAGTTAATAAACAGATCACCGACCATTTTGAATCCCACCGTACCTTCGCCACTATGCAATTGTCACGGCCGTCGAAAGAAGTGGACCAAAGTGCAGCGTGGTGAGTGTACATAAAATGTCTCTCTAAGGTCAGGGCGTGACAGTACCCCTTCCCCCCAAAGGTGCGGACTCTGGCCGCAAAACCTGAACCTATAGGGGACCCCGCTTTGGTGGCGCCTCTGGTGTGGGGACCCTCGCCGCCGACCCCGAACTTGGGACCCTCTCTGCGGGCCCCGGACTGGGGACCCTCGTTGCGGGCTCCGGACTGGGGTCCTTCGTTGCGGGCCCCGGACTGGGGATCCTCGCTGCGGGCCCCGGACTGGGCACCCTCATTGCGGGCCCCGGACTGGGCACCCTCATTGTGGGCCCCGGACTGGAGGCCGTCACTGGAGGCTCCGGACTGGAGACCATCTCTCGGAGGCCCCGGACTGGAGGCCGTCATTGGAGGCTTTGTGCCATGACTCCTCACTGGAGGCTTCGTGCCATGGATCATCACTGGAGGCTTTGTGCCATGGATCATCACTGGAGGCTTCGTGCCATGGATCATCACTGGAGGCTTCGTGCCATGGATCATCACTGGAGGCTTCTTGCCATGGATCATCACTGGAGTGAGGAGACGTATGGGCAGCCTGGTGAGCCCTGTGGCAGCTCCACGCACCAGGCTGCCCATACGTCTCCTCACTCCAGGAGGCCTGGTTCTGGGAGCAGGCACAGGACTCACCAGGCTGGGGAGACATACTGGAGGCTTAGTTCTTGGCGGAGGCACCGGATACACTGGGCCGAAGAGACACACTGGAGACCAGGCGCGCTGAGCCGGCACCATCAGCCCTGGCTGGATGCTCACCCTAGCCCGGCAGATGCGGGGAGCTGGGATGTAGCGCACTGTCCTGTGAACGCACACTGGAGTCCCCGTGCGCTTCACCGCATAACACGGTGCCTGACCAGTACCACGCTTCTCCCCACGGTAAGCACGAGGAGTTGGCTCAAGTCTCCAACCTGACTCAGCCAATCTCCTCGTCTGCCCCCTCCCAAACATTTTTTGGGGCTGCCTCTCGTGCCTGCTCCG
The DNA here is from genome assembly GCF_057628025.1 of Oncorhynchus mykiss. Lineage (NCBI taxonomy): Eukaryota > Metazoa > Chordata > Actinopteri > Salmoniformes > Salmonidae > Oncorhynchus > Oncorhynchus mykiss. Next base: position 75,274,324 of record NC_143033.1, read on the forward strand.
TTGCCGTGACTCCTGGTAGCGAAGTGGTTCCTCCCTCGCTACTTCAGCCTGTTTCCATGGCAGGGTCTTGTCCCCTGCCATAACCTCCTCCCATGTCCAAGATGTCCTCCATTCTCTCTTCTCCCGGGCCCAGGATCCCTGCTCCTCCTAGCCACGCTGCTTGGTCCTTTGGTGGTGGGTAGTTCTGTCATGGCCGTCAAAAGAAGTGGACCAAAGTGCAGCATGGTTAGCGTACATTTTCCTTTTATTTAAAATGTCGCCAACAAAACAACAAACGAAGAAACAACCGTGAATCTTACAGGGCTATAGTGCCACTAACAAAAGTCAACTACTCACAATCAAAGGAGGGAAAAAGCGCTACTTAAGTATGATTCCCAATCAGAGACAACGATAGACAGCTGTCCCTGATTGAGAACCATACCCGGCCAGAACATAGAAACAAAGAAACATAGAAAACAAAACATAGAATGCCCACCCCACATCACACCCTGACCTAACCAAATAGAGAAATAAAACGTCTCTCTAAGGTGGGGTGCACCTCAGCCACGCTTAAGGTCCTAAATTATATCATAACCGCCATCGATAAAAGACAGAACTGTGCAGCAGTCTTCATCGACCTGGCCAAGGCTTTCGACTCTGTCAATCACATTCTTATCGGCAGACTCAATAGCCTTGGCTTCTCAAATGACTGCCTCACCTGGTTTACCAACTACTTCTCAGACAGAGTTCAGTGTGTCAAATTTGAGGGCCTGTTGTCTGGACATCTGGCAGTCTCTATGGGGGTGCCACAGGGTTCAATTCTCTGGCTGACTCTTTTCTCTGTATATATCAATGATGTCACTCTTGCTGCTGGTGATTCTCTGATCCACCTCTACGCAGACGACACCATTCTGTATACATCTGGCCCTTCTTTGGACACTGTGTTAAGTAACCTCCAAACGAGTTTCAATGCCATACAACAGTCCTTCCGTGACCTCCAACTGCTTTTAAATGCTAGTAAAACTAAGTGCATGCTCTTCAACCGATCGCTGCCTACACCCTCCCGCCTGACTAGCATCATTACTCTGGACGGTTCTGACCTAGAATATGTGGACAACTACAAATACCTAGGTATCTGGTTAGACTGTAAACTCTCCTTCCAGACTCTCCTTCCAGACTCTCCAATCCAAAATTAAATCTAGAATCAGCTTCCTATTTCACAACAAAGCCTCCTTCACTCATGCTGCCAAACATACCCTCGTAAAACTGACTATCCTACCGATCCTTGACTTCGGTGATGTCATTTACAAAATAGCCCCCAACACTCTACTCAGCAAACTGGATGTAGTCTACCACAGCACCATCCGTTTTATCACCAAAGCCCCATATACTACCCACCACTGCGACCTGTATGCTCTCATTGGCTGGCCCTCACTACATATCCGTTGCCAAACCCATTGGCTCCAAGCCATCTATAAGTCTTTGCTAAGTAAAGCCCCACCTTATCTCAGCTCACTGGTCACCATAGCAACACCCACCCGCAGCACGCACTCCAGCAGGTATATTGCACTGGCTGTCCCCAAAGCCAACACTTCCTTTGGCTGCCTTTCCTTCTAGTTCTCTGCGGCCAATGACTGGAACGAATATGCAAAAATCTCTGAAGCTAGAGTCTTATATCGCCCTCTCTAATTTTAAGCATCAGCTGTCTTAGCATCTTACCGATCACTGTGCCTTTACACAGCCAATCTGTAAATAGCACACCTGACTACCTCATCCCCATATTATTACTTACCCTTTTGTTCTTTTGCACCCCAGTATCTCTACTTGCACATCTATCACTCCAGTATTAATGCTACATTTGAATTATTTTTGCCTCTCATGCCTATTTACTGACTACCTCACTACTCTTCTACATTTGCACACACTGTACATAGATGTTTCTATTTTTCTTTTCTTTTGTGTTGTTGACTGTACGTTTGTTGATGTGTAACTCTGTGTTGTTGATTTTGTCGCACTGCTCTGCTCTGTCTTGGCCAGGTCGCAGTTGTAAATGAGAACTTGTTCTCCACTGGCCTACCTGGTTAAATAAAGGTGAAATAAAATCAAAATATATAATGGAGCATCTGCTGACACTGAATGCTCCAGAACCATCTTAATATCTGGGCGGTGGGACAGACGAACAGACGCCTACTGCAGCAGCGCTTATTGATGGTGTTGCGTCAAGGTAAATGAGATCCCATCAACTCGGAGGCTGTTTGAAATGTTTGTTTAAACACCCCCTGTAACATGGTTGTCGTTGTCTCCGCGTTAAAGCATTCATCCGGTGTAACAGATGAACTACTACGTCGTTTTTGATATAGCCCAGTGGAGAATGTATTGATTCAGGTTTTGAAGTGTATGGGATTGTCTCATCGTAAAAGGGTGGGAGCAACCCAAAAATTATATTTGCCCTTTTCAAATGTTAAATGAGTGATATTTCATTCATTGCCCCCACAGTTTTGCGTATTGTCTAAACTGGATTGAGTTAATCCATGTTTAGAGGATTAGAAGGTTTGAGCCCTGTGACCAAAAGGCCTCTTTTTAGGAATGGAAATCTCACTGGATAAAAAAAATAAAAACACAACAGATTAAAGGAGGGTCTTTCTATACAAAGGGGCATAACTATTGACATTTTCAAACTTGTATTTCCCTTAAAGGACCAACACAAGTAATCCATCTGATCCAAACCTAAATCATAATTGCTCAGTAAAGTCAGTGAGAATAACGTATTACTCTGCTGTCCTGACGTTCCTTTCTTCTTCTTATGAAAATCACATGAATTATGCACTGGCCTAGTATGACAGTATTCATAAGCATAAAATAATGTTTGCCTTTGTTAATATGTAAATACGAATGGAAGTGTAGATAAAGCTAGATAAAGCTATTAATCCAGATACGTAAAGAAATGAGATAACCAAAGCATATCTTTGTTTGACACTGACAGGGCTTTTAATTGAAAATGAATGTGTACTCTAACATGAAAAAAAAGATTGCAGATTCCAGACCATCTAACAAGTACAATGGAAATCATTATGTGATAGTTCCCAAAACATTCGTCAGGGTGCGGCAAATGTTCTCCTTACACAAAAAAACTGACCAGTTGTGCTGATGATTATACAATACTTGCATAAAACATTCGCCTGATCTTGTGTTTTCAGAACACATTTTGTCTATAAATGACCTGGAAACCTAATGAGAACGTTTGGGAAATATTCAGCGGTGGTTGTTACAATATGTTGTGCACAGCGTTTTAGTGAATGTTAGGAGAACATTGCAAGGATATTTAAATGAAGAAAAAAAAAATCACAAAAAAAAAACATTGGTTATATATCCTTGGAATGTTCTCTTAACATTCACTGAAACCTTGTGCACAACATCTGTAACAACCACTACAGAGCATTCCCATCACTCAATATGATACTGTGAGGTTAAAGTGCAGACTGTCAGCATTAATGTAAGTCCATTTTCAACCATATCGGGTGAACCGCTTAGAAAGTACAGCACTTTCTGTACATAGTCCCCCATTAGGGGACCAAAAGTATTGGGACAAATTCACTTACAGTACCAGTCAAAAGTTTGGACACACCAACTCATTCAAGGGTTTTGCTTTGTTTCTACTATTTTCTACATTGTAGAATAATAGTGAAGACATAAAAACTATGAAATAACACATCAGGAAACATGTAGTAGCCAAAAAAGTAGCCACCCTTTGCCTTGATGACAGCTTTGCACACTCTTGGCATTCTCTCAATTCAATTAACAGGTAATGCCTTGTTAAACGTTTATTTGTGGAATTTATTTCCTTCTTAATGCGTTTGAGCCAATCCGTTGTCTTGTGACAAGGTAGGGGTGGTATACAGAAGATAGCCCTGTTTGGACCAAGTCCATATTATGGCAAGAACAGCTCAAATAAGCAAAGAGAAATGACAGTCCATCTTTACTTTAAAACATTATTTTCGCCTCTAGTGCCTATTTACTGACTACCTCACTACTCTTCTACATTTGCAGACTGTACATAGAGTTTTACATTTTTATTTTATTTTGTGTTATTGACTGTACGTTTATTGACGTGTAACTCTGTGCTGTTGTTTGTGTCACACTGCTTTGCTTTATCTTGGCCAGGTCGCAGTTGTAAATGAGAACATGTTCTCAACTGGCCTACCTGTTTAAATAAAGGTGAAAAAATAACAATAATAAAAATAATAAAAAATGAAGGTCAGTCAATACGGAAAATTTCAAGAACTTTGAAAGTTTCTTCAAGTGCAGTCGCAAAAACCATCAAGCGCAATGATGAAACTGGCTCTCATGAGGACGGAAGATCGAGTTACCTCTGCTGCAGAGGATAAGTTCGTCAGAGTTACCAGCCTCAGAAATTGCAGCCCAAATGAATGTGTCACAGAGTCCAAGTAACAGACACATCTTAACATCGACTGTTCAGAGGAGACTGTGTGAATCAGGCCTTCATGGTCGAATTGCTGCAAAGAAACCACTACTAAAGAACACCAATAAGAACACTGGAGTGATAGATGTACAGATGAGGATGTGCAAGTAGAAATACTGGTGTGCAAAAGAGCAAAAACAAATATGGGATGAGGTAGGTAGTTGGTTGGATGGGCTATTTACAGATGGGCTGTGTACAGCTGCAGCGATCGGTAAGCTGCTCTGACAGCTGATGCTTAAAGTTAGTGAGGGAGATATAAGTCTCCAACTTCAGTGATTTTTGCAATTCGTTCCAGTCATTGGCAGCAGAGAACTGGAAGGAAAGGCGGCCAAAGGAATTGTTGGCTTTGGGGATGACCAGTGAAATATACCTGCTGGAGCGAGGACTACGGGTGGGTGTTGCTATGGTGACCATTGAGCTGAGATAAGGCGGGGCTTTACCTAGCAAAGACTTATAGATGACCTGGAGCCAGTGGGTTTGGTGATGAAGCGAGGACCAGCCAACGAGAGCATACAGGTCGCAGTGGTGGGTAGTATATGGGGTTTTGGTGACAAAACGGATGGCGCTGTGATAGACTGCATCCAATTTGCTGAGTAGAGTGTTGGGGGCTATTTTGTAAATGACATTGAAGTCAAGGATCAGTAGGATAGTCAGTTTTACGAGGGTATGTTTGGCAGCATGAGTGAAGGAGGCTTTGTTGCGAAATAAGATGCCAATTCTAGGTTGAATATTGGATTGGAGATGCTTAATATGAGTCTGGAAGGAGAGTTTACAGTCTAACCAGACACGGGGGTATTTGTAGTTGTCAACATGTTCTAGGTCAGAACCGTCCAGAGTAGTGATGCTAGTCGGGCGGGAGGGTGCGGGCAGCGATCAGTTGAAGAGCATGCATTTAGTTTTACTAGCATTTAAAAGCAGTTGGAGAGGGTCCAGATTGTCTAGCCCAGCTGATTTGTAGGGATGCAGATTTTCCAGCTCTATCAGAATTTCAGCTGTCTGAATTTTGGTGAAGGAGAAGCACAGGGGGCTTGGGCCAGTTGCTGCGGTAGGACAAGGAGTCGTTAGAGCGCAATGTGCTAAGTAAAGCTCCCCCCAGCCAAACCCTCCCCTAACCTGGATGACGCTGGGCTAATTATGCGGCACCCTATGGGACTGCCAATGAGGGCCGGTTGTGAAACAGCCCGGGATCAAACCCAGGCCTGAAGTGATGCATCTAGCACTATGATGCAGTGCCTTAGACCGCTGCACCACTTGGGAGGCCTCTAAAGAATTATTAACGAGAAACATAGATGTGTGCGACACAGACAGGCTAACATAGCTACTCTAAAAGCTACAAGTAAAAAGTGAGACAACCAGAGTTATTTCAAGTGTCTTCATTGAACGTTCTAGACTACAAAGTGCACAATAAAACAGTAACGAGAAACAGACAGACGTAGGAATCTCTGACTAAAAGATTTATGCAGCAACTAATGGAACCTTTACCATGCCGACCAAAGAATTGAAATGAGAAATTGAAACTAACTCTGGGGTAGTTAGATGAGGTGCAAGGAATGATTTACCTAAACGGTAGGTATTACAATGAGTGGGGCTGGGTTCAGACACAAAGCCAAAGCAGTTTATTTCGTGGGAGTTCCATTTGAATTTATTTAAATATGCTGTCTGAAGTGATAGACTCTATGAACAACAGTGTCTCTGTTCAGATTCAACCTCACATTTCACTCTATAAGTTTATAAAAGTTTATAAATTAAATTAGTCAAGGAATTTATTCACCGAGGAGAATATCCAGCATCCATTCACCTGCTAAAACACGAGATGCTACATGGTTCTGTTTCAAGGGAAATCTGTCATACAAAATGCAAACCCAAGAAGACAACACAAAATCAGATACAATCACACAATGGGTTTATCCCTACTGTTTAACATGTAGCCAATAGAATCCATCATTGATATAGAAGATACAGCAGAGTCAAAAGCGTTCTAGAGACTTGCCTTCTACAGTGCATTGTCCTTAATATCTTCCTGGATTATACTTTACATTTATTTAAATGGCTTATGTCTATGCTAAGCATCAAACAGTGGAGGTGTCCGTTTTTTTCATCATCATTCATCAACCCTGAGTGAATATTCAGGGGTCAAACTCACTCTATTATTTAGTGCAAATATTTTTTCCCCCTGTAAATTTACAGTACAGGCTTTTGAAGGCTTCAGCACAGCATGAGTAGACGGCTCAGAGGAGAGGAGTGGAGAGCTGAGCGTGGGCTAACTCAGTCAGACTTCACTCAGTAAGGAACAGTGGGGCCCTATGGTGGCTCCCTCGGCCTGGCCGTTGGGATAAACACACCACCTACACTAGAAGCCTTGCAAAAGACACATGGCTTTTCAAACAGCTGTGACATGCTGCCTCTACCCCCATGACTCTGGAATGAACAAGGGTTATTTGTGGCTTAAATGGAGAGGGGAAAACAGTCAGAAATGGCCTGACGTCTGTGCTTTCAGTTCTCTGGGTCTGAAGCTCCTCTGGGCTGCAGCTTGGAGCAGAAGCTGGGGCTAGGCTCCCGGTGGGGGAAGTACTCCATGTCTGGAAATAGTGCCAGCCTCAGATTGATACACTTATAAGGAACAAGCAGAATGGTTATTTTGACAGCGGATGCAGACCATGCATAATTAAAATTGGCTAAGTGCCTGGGCGCACTGCCTTGGTCATTTTTACCTTCCAGTTGCTCCCTCTCTCCATTAGCCATGGAGCAAAGGGGGGAAAATATGGCGTATGCTACGGCTAAACATCACGCATCCCCTGATAACTCAGCGGAGAATTTCCTGTCATGCATGGTTCAGAGATTTACAGGGTCTATATTTGACTTGTCCAGGCTTGAGATGTACTGTATTTGACAGAGACACTCGAGTCTCTGGCAGGAAGGGGTTAAACTGAATGTATAGCTAGCAGGAGGGTTTTGTGAACAGTAACAATTGAGGGGGGAAATGCTTGCTAGTGCAGGTTCGTTTACATTAACTGACATCCTTGTAAAGGTGTAAAAATCTCCAAAGACAAGTGTGAAATACAGTACCCAAGAAAGTTGAGGCAGTGTATGAGAAGGTGTTTCAGATCATTCCCTTGACTATGTCGTTGCAGGGATAATGATGTTGTATACACTGATCAAGAGACGAGAAGGAAGATGGAGCCTTCACATGTTGGGGGTTTAGATCATAGAAATCTGAAAGCAGCAGGCAGCAATTAAACGTGGTATACGCCTAGAAGGAAGCAAGTCATTAATTAGCTAGCTTGGCTGATGCCTGTGAAACCATGGGACCTTCTGACTCCCTGCCAGTTTAGTCGTTTATGCAGTCCACAATCCTCTCACCTGTCTGCGCACATACTGACTGGCACATCATTCATGCCCAAGAGAGTTAAAGAAACTGGATTAATTATTCAGGCCTATGAAATGTCACTATTGATATCCAGTATAGTGAATGCTTCAACTGTGATACTGTGAACACTTACCAAAGATCTCCAAACATGTTCTCTTACATCGCCATGACGCACCTGGTTATGATATTGTGATTTTACTTACCATAAATCACGGTCCACATTGATGTTCTCTTCAATAAAGTCTTGTCCAAGTACTGTTAGACACTGCGAACACGCACTGTTAAGGAATCTATCTAGTGACACAGTGCAGGCTACTCATTCAAAGGTTTTTTTAAGATGAAACATTAATGTGCACTCTCTCTCATCTCATGTAATTCTTCTACTCCCACAGACGTTGTAGACAAATACCAGACCTGAAGCGTATACCGTTAGCTACTACTAGGGGTCAGGGGACAGAAGGCAAGCAAGGCTTGAGTTAGAAAGATCCACATGCATATTTATATCCATTTCCAGAGCTTCTTGACATCACTCTACATTGGCATGGACTGTGGTTCTGTCTGTCTCTGACTGCAGGCGGTTAGTTCCCTTCGGGGCGCCCACCAGTATGCATCTGTCTGTGAGAAGCAGCAGAAGCAGCAGCCTGGGATTGTGTGGTTCTCTGTGGCCCTTCCATGAGAGAGCCCAGCCCAGCAGGCCTCCCACGCAGACGCTCAGCGCACAAACAAAAGGGACATCCGCCTACGCTTTGTTGGCCAAGTGATTCCCAGCTCACGAAGCAGTGGAGAGAAAAAAATCAAATAGATTGAGTGCCGCATGATAATAGGGAGGGGGCGGTGATTTTGAAAAATACCTGACTCATTTTCTCGACAACTTTTTTTATGTTTTTGCACAATGTCTCTCGGGAAGTTGGAAGCAATGTTGTTGAATATCCAAGGGTTACTCATATACTCCCACGACTTTAGGTCTACAAAAGTGATATGCTGTTTTCTAGTAAATGCCTACACGTTGTTGGTAAAAGAAGATTCTCAATCAACTTAGTTGAAAGGCCTTTCTTGCCTGTGGAGGAAAAGGTCTCTGACCCTGTGCCCTGGGAGCACTTACTTCTCAGCAGCTAAAACAGGTTCAAAGTGGATTAATGCACAGGTTACACACACACACATGCACGCACACAGTCACACACACACTCACACACAAACACTTCTTGTTGAGGTTTGGTAATCCTCTGAAGGTGATCCAACTGTGCTAAAAGTTTAATCAGGATTTGATGTGTCCATTAACCACAATCTCTAAATTCCGCATGAGCATTAGCTTGCCTTGATAATCACTGTTCATTAAGACATGAATTCATTTATGAAGTCCTGTTGGGCTGTAACTTTTCAGAATAATTACATTCTTTCTTCATTTAAAAATTGCAGTTTGAAATGTTAATATTTCAAAGCTGTTCAGTCTAAGCTGTAATAATTACTTTTTGTCACAATTTGCTGCTCGGTTGAGTTGTTGGGAGCAAAACACATGACTAAAGTGTATTAAAATTAATGGACTGTGCTTTCTGTTACATAATGAGGGTACTAAAACACAATTGTTATATTTAATATACCCATTTATAAACTGTTGGTTTAATTTTCTATAATTCCTTGTAATTGACAAGCCTTACCGTCGGATTTGAAATGGAGTTTCAATTTATGTCTGGTTTACTTCTATGTAACAGATGCTCGAGGGTAGACTGACACACTCGAAGAAGATTGCTCTCTAATTTAACACTTTCCTTTAAATCAAGACAAAAATAACCTTGAGCCATTTAGATCTGTAGAAAATTGAAGGGAAATGTCTGCGCTTGACTGTTAGGACATAGAGGTTATGAAGGTGCCTTAAAAGGATACTTTGGGATTTGAGGAATTATTTTTCCTACTTACCCAGAGTCAGACGAACTCATGGATACCAGTTATATGTCTCTGAGGGCAGTTTTAAGGAAGTTGAAGGTAGCATATCATTAGCTTAGCCCAATTGCTGGAACTCTCCAGGAACTACAAGCCAGCTCCTCTCAAAAGCAAGGAAATAGACCTTGTACCTACTCCAAAGCTGGGTGGTTGTTCATTTATAGTCTTACAAAGCTATACCTAGTAATTGATATTTCATAAATGTGTTACTTATTTATATTCTTTATATTTATATTCATATTCTGTCCCGTTGTCGCAGAGACCTGTGGAGGCGAGGACGGCTCATAATAATATCTTATCTCTCTCTATCTTTATGCAACAACTTGACCAAATATGAAGAAGTGGATAGAATCTTGTTTCTTACGATTATTAGTAAAATGAACACATATATTAAATATTGATTACTATGTATAACTTTGTAAGATTATAAATGACCAACCACCCAGCTTTGTTGTAGTTAGAATATCTATTTCCCTGCTTTTGAGATTACCTGGCTAGTAGTTCCTAGAGAATTCCAGAATTTCCGCTGCTAACAATATGCTACCTCCAATTCACAAAATCGCGAAGAGTCCCTTTAAGCTTCTCAGGATAGGAAGATAGTCCCTCACATCAGATCTGAGCTGTGAAATCATCCTGTCCTGGTACATGGTCCTCAGGACAGACAGCAGTCAGTACAATGGCCTCTCATCTCCTGAACTGAACCCTCATCATCTCCCTCCTTCACCGCCAGAGAGAGACTCCTTACATTTCATCCAGAGCCATGCTGACTAACACTCCAACTCAAAAACACCACACACACTTCCATTCCCATCTGAAATTGAAATTCCGGAGTTGTATCAATGAGATTCTGTCTGAGGCTTGATATCTAAGAGAGATGTGAAGTGACATGAATGCTTCCTTTTCGCATTCTCAGCAGAGGTCTCTCAAGGATGCATGAGCTATTTCCCACCTCAGTCCTTCACAACTTAACACATCTTTAAACCGCTGTGTTCCCGTATACACAGCTTTAATAATAGGTGATGCTTTATGCAGGTAAAAATTCCTGGGCTCCTCCTGGCGCTTTGTATTCATGTGCCATGTCAACATGAAGCCTGATATTAAATATCTAAATTGCATTGATCCCATCTTCTGCAGTCTGTTTATGTGCTTTCAAGGGTCATTTGCTTTGGATCAGAGTAAAACGGTTGTGCAACAGCTCTATTTTAAAGGCTAGTGATGATGTTCCTGATGGATAAGGAAACTCACTGATGATTTGACATAGAAACAATGTTTTTAAGCTACCTACTGTGAAATCATATGATATTAATAGCTTCACAGCTGCTCAAGCCTGAGGGAGCTATGTGTCAGTGTAGAATGTTGCAGACAACATTAGGTCATGTGTCTACAGTTGTAATCAACTTTTCTTACCACAACTTACTGTTTTCTCTTTTCTTTACAACACTTCTGAGACTTACTGTTTTCTCTTTTCTTTACAATACTTCTGAGACGTACTGTTTTCTCTTTTCTTTACAATACTTCTGAGACGTACTGTTTTCTCTTTTCTTTACAATACTTCTGAGACTTACTGTTTTCTCTTTTCTTTACAATACTTCTGAGACTTACTGTTTTCTCTTTTCTTTACAATACTACTGAGACTTACTGTTTTCTCTTTTCTTTACAATACTTCTGAGACTTACTGTTTTCTCTTTTCTTTACAATACTTCTGAGACATACTGTTTTCTCTTTTCTTTACAATACTTCTGAGACTTACTGTTTTCTCTTTTCTTTACAATACTTCTGAGACTTACTATTTTCTCTTTTCTTTACAATACTTCTGAGACACACTGTTTTCTATTTTCTTTACAATACTTCTGAGACTTCCTGTTTTCTCTTTTCTTTACAATACTTCTGAGACTTACTGTTTTCTCTTTTCTTTACAATACTTCTGAGACTTACTGTTTTCTCTTTTCTTTACAATACTTCTGAGACCTCAGTGTTTCTTCACACCATCTGCGCTAGGGTATGTTAGAAATTAATTTGGTATACGTTAAACAGGGATACAATGTTAGCAATGGATATTATGCAACATAAAAACATTTTGAAGGTTGATGCAAAAATATTCATTTGGCGAGCAGATTTAAGATTGACATTAAGACAGGGCCTTTTTTTTTTTTTTTACCAAACCAAACATTTTAGTAAGGTATGACCCAGAAATACTGAGTGTGCTGAACCATACTTAAAATATTACCCAGTTAAATGCAATATTTACAACAAAGCTTTCAAAGGGCAGAGTGACTGGACTGTAGTGAACATGTCATGGCATAACCATATATATTCATAGTATACCATTCTGAGTCACAGGCACACAAAAAAAAGATTGATAAATATGTAGTATCCAAAAATAAATGGGCAGGGGTTAAAATAGCATGTTAGTAAAACGTTTACATTCTCAATTACGTAAAGATTTTCATGCTTAAGATTTACTTAATACTGTGCACTTTAGCATATACAGTGCACAAAACGGAGTGAAATAGTCCAGAATATCGACGTTGACAGTCAATTTATATTCATAGTTTCAGTATTTTTATTACATTAAGAATGATTAAAAATCCAACCGTCACTCCTGCAGTTTGTGGCGGTATCAAGCCTCATCCATTTCAAGGTAGCGGTATCAAGCCTCATCCATTTCAAAGTAGGCTGGGAAACCGCTTCCAGGGGTTCTGCTGATGGAGCACTCAAGTTAAGTTTAAGGCTTGGTCCATCATTTCCTCACTAAAGCCTGCATCACTGCCTGCCTTTATATACAGTCTGCTTTTCATGATCTCCTGTTTAGGAGAAATCATTCCCATCCCTAGAAGAGAATGACAATTTAATTCACCATGTCCATTATTTCCTAAGACTCCCATTACATTTAATCTGTCAACTAATGGGCTCATCTTTGTTTTAGAACTAGATACGTTTCTTTACATATGTGTGGTCGTAGAGTTCCCTGCACATTCCTACTTCAGTCAATATAAACTGTACACGCTGGGTTCCCCTCAATATGAAGACTCAGACTTTTCATTCAAAATGTTGCTGCCATGTTTTGACAACCATCTTTTATCGCTTAAGGGAAATTTGACAATTTATATTCCCCAAAAGATTGAATCTATGCTGTTCTAAATTCAACGATGGCTGAACTCCCAGTGACTGTTAATAGGCTCCAGGAGATCTCTTTTCACTTTCAGCTCGCTGCAATAGTGAAGCTAATGTGTCCTAAAATGACTTCCTCATGGAGTTCTTTTGCCTAAAGCTTCCAATAAGTTGCCTCATATCTAGCCTGTGTGGCTCAGTTGGTAGAGCATGGTGCTTGCAAACCCAGGGTTGTGGGTACAAATCCTATGGGGGACCAGTAAGTTCTTTCAACACAGTCAGTGTCTACAGTTCTTTAATATCTTTCTTTCCTTAGTATAAAAAAATGGGGTGTCTTGTCTTTGGCTATGCCGGATTAAGTGATATGACATGCTGATTAAGCTAATCAGGTAAATGTAATTAACTAGAAAGTCTGGGGCACCATGAAAGAATCTTTATAGAGCTGTTATCTTCCGAATAAACTCTTAAAGACCTAGTAATCTTTTACATCAGTAGCAGTCAATATTTAATCGTCACCTTATTTAGTATCATCTGAAAGTTGTAAATTCTTGGTTATCTTCACGAACCCTGGCTAACAAGTTGAATCAGCAATAAAAAATGTGGTTTAATTATTTATTTACTAAATACCTAAATAATCACACAAAATTACATCTACACAGAGTGGATCATACATTGATTACAAATTATGTCATAAAGGAAAACGTCCCTAGCGGACGGAACAGATATGACGGCTGGTTACACAAAGAAAGAGGGTTGGGTTTTGAATGAAAGAGCGGGAAGACTGAGTAACAAAGGGAGAAGCTATGCTATCGTAAATACAGTATCTTATGCATTCTAAATTACCGCCCATTTGAAAAAGGAAAATGCTATAAATATTTACACTGAGCTGCGCTTCGGTAGATAGGTCGTAGACAGTAGGCTGGGTTGCCCAGCAGGGCTCTCTTGTCCTTTGAAGAATGTCTTTGGTGGTAAACTGGATACTTGGTAGTACTGTAGTCGTTTGGTAGGACAGAAACTCTGTCCGTCCTCTCCTAGCACACGTCTACAGTTGCTGCGCTAATGCAACGGCTAGGGGGTATCACTTCTTTAGTGAATAAGGGTTCAAAGTTCATACCAAGTTGCCATGCTATATGCTCATGCTATATTCTGGCTGGTATTGTCGAAATTCATGCTTCCAGCGTGTAGGTCGTCACCTTCACGTTGAAATTCGATGCTAATTTTGTTAGGGTCTTGCTGAGGTTGGCTTAGTTCGGTCTTTGTCCTTTCAACGTGGGGACCGCAAGTCCTCACGTCCTTGGAACCGGAAGTTACATTTTCATAACAGGGCTTATATAGAGGTGAAAGAAGGGCGTACACACTAGTCCATTGTTGTTTAGCATGGTGGTTTGTCGCATCGTAGTTGGCATCATGGGGTTCTGATGCGGTACTCTTGCAGGCTACGTCTGAAGAGAGTTGAGAAAGCTTCATCAGCACCGTCAACATATTGGGAACCACTGGTACACACTCACACGTCGTTCCACTCTTCATCCTGAGCAGGGTCACACTCATCCAGTCCCCTCTCCCCAGACGCCACTGCCACTGTATACAGCCTGTGGCACCTGTCTTCTCCTGCTGCTGGCTTGACTCTGCTGAGCAATGTCTGAGAGCGACCTTTGTGCAGAGACAGCTCATTAGCCCCAAAGCTCCTCAGGTGTGGGGGGTGTGGCTCAGGTCCCTTATTAATTAAGACACAAATTCGCACAAGGAGACAAACACTCCAGGAGGTTAACCAATTCAAAGTAAAGGAAGTAACTTAATTAGTAAATACAAAATAAACCAAAACGCAGCACATGATAGGATAAATATTTAAAGCACTTCAAGGTTAATATATTCAAAATAAAGCACATTATGTAATAAATAAAAATGACTAAATAGAGCCGCAGGCACATGTGACATATGCACCCATTACTGTAAAAGACACGTGACATATGTACCCATTACTGTAAAATGCACGTACCATATGCACCCATTGCTGTAAAAGACACGTGCCAATTGCACCCATTGCTGTAAAAGACACTGCCATACGCACTCATTGCTGTAAAAAAACATGTGACATATGCACCCATTACTGTGAAAGACGCATGACATATGCACCCATTACTGTAAAAAACACGTGACATGTGCACCCATTACTGTAAAAAACCTGTGACATATTCACCCATTACTGTAAAAGACACGTGACATATGCAACCATTACTGTAAAGGGCACCGCATGGTCAATCCGACATCTGCATTGGGCGTGCAGCACTTACGGTGATATGGCCTCTGCTGACGTACAGAGCTGTTGTGAAGGAAGTTGTCAAGGAAGCGAGTTTGTGTTTCTACAGAACCTCCCGCTCCCATCTACCATCAACCAATCATGTCAATGCGAAGCTATTCGGAGCCCTCAGCATTGTTAAAGAATTTGGGAGGCGCACGGTGATGTGGTATGGAGCTCGATTTGGCCTCTACATTTAGAAATTGCGTCACACGAAATTGCGTCACATATGGAGCCTCCAACCACATTTTTGGATCAAGCATAAATTAAGTCACTCTGGATAAGTGCATCTGCTAAATGTAAATATTATATCGCATTTCATATATTGTTGAGTTGGGAAACAATTGCCCTAAATTCACAATGTCATAAGGTCCAAGATGTACCCAACATCTGCAACAAATAACAACCTTATCTTGAAATATCTCACTCGAGCATTCTCCACAAACTCAAAAAATGGAATATGACTTTGAGGACATGCACAGTGTGTTCCTTCACATTCCACATCCTTGCTTAACTTTAAACGTTTACCTTGTTTCTAAAAAGGTCCTGCTTTTGAACATGTCCAAATATAGCCATTGATTGGCTTCTAGCAATCTACCAGCTCCACTAGTGTGAGAGCCCATGGGCAGGCAGGCAGGCAGGCAAGCAGGCAATAGATTAATGACACTGAAGAGATTTGTACTAATTACATGCATATATCTGTGGGCTCAGCTGAACTTGTTAACTAGCCTTGAGGAAACATATTGAAATCCACTCTTTTCATAAGAACTATTCAATGCTAGAGAACTATTCAATGCTAGAACATTAAATGCTAGAGAACATTCATTGCTAGATAACTATTCAATGCTTGAGAACATTCAATGCTAGAGAGAACTAGTGCAGTTGTATGTGTCTGCTGTGTTATTATTATGTAGTTCACCTCTCTCTCCTGGTAACTGGATTATAATCTGTGCTTTTCCTGAATTTCATTTGCAAAGTAATGCGCCCCGGTGCTTTGACACAAATCGGCTTTGTGTGGTATCTAAGGGATGAATTGCACTCTGGCCTCCTACAAACATTTGCATTAAGGGACAATGGCACTGATTAGCATTAGCAAGCAAGTGAAGGCTAAAAGAGCACGATACTATATATTTTAAAACAGTTTAGATTGAAATAATATTTGGGAACATATCTATGTCTAGTCATTTGCATTTTAAAACGATCCTATGCCTTTGGTTCTTATGCAAATGATCAGAGAGTGATTTAATTGGAGAATTATGGTCTCATAGAAGACATTCATAACCTTCATATAAATGATGTGTAGCCTTTTCCTGCAGTCAAATAACTTTGTGGCCTCATGAGTGAAATACAAATTGAAAAAATATATCATTTCATAATTAATAAATATTATTTTTTTAAAGCAGCCGAAAATCCGGTGTTTCTATGTCAAAAGGTTTTGTTACATTTCAGTCTTTTGGGATGTACAGTGCCTTGCGAAAGTATTCGGCCCCCTTGAACTTTGCGACCTTTTGCCACATTTCAGGCTTCAAACATAAAGATATAAAACTGTATTTTTTTGTGAAGAATCAACAACAAGTGGGACACAATCATGAAGTGGAATGACATTTATTGGATATTTCAAACTTTTTTAACAA